>NC_134783.1:3972500-3977500 GCF_046742065.1 Oratosquilla oratoria
AAAACAGACCATTTTTACCTATATCCACAGGTTGACAATACCTCTAAACAGTTAACCAATGACCAGTTAAATAATCCTGACAAAACTAATCCTAATGCAGATACCCCAATAGACCCTCTTTATGAGAACGATGTCCTACCTTTTTTCAACCAGCCTTCTCAAGTAGACACCTCCAACCCATCTCAACCACAACAACCCACCCAACCAACTCCTCATGTTGCTCCTCCTAATATCATGCCTTTCAACCAGCCTCCTCAAGTAGACCCCTTTCACCCCTCACAACCACAACCACCCATTCCTCCCATCCAACCAAATATGCAAACAAAACCTCCTATAAACCATAATCCATCCAACCCCCATATCCCAACACATAATAACCCCCCTCCCATTCAGCAGCAGTACCAAAACTTCCCCTTTCCTTCCCCCCATACCCCATCTGGTCAAACCCACTCCACACCATACCACCAACCACCACCTAACCTTCCTCCAAACCCACAATATTATCCTTACCCACAACCTCAACCAACAATAATTAACAACTATCAAACCATAACCCCCCCTCACAGAAATCCCAACCTTTTCCCAAGATAGTGGACTATCCATTACAGACTTCTTGACAGCATGTGACCTGTTCTTTTCAAAGAACCCCCAATACTCTGAGACAGATAAAATAAATTTGTGCCGTCAGAAAATAAACCCATCTGACATTTGCCGTTCAAAGGCAAGGATACTAGACAGCTTAGTTGCATGTGGAATCACATATCAGGAATATAAACGCCACCTTCTTAAGGTCTTTCATAACAAACAACCAAATAACATTTCCTTCCTCATCACCTTCCTCAATAACACTAGAGTCCAACCACATTCCATTACTAACATAATGGATTTCGTTGCAAACGGAATTAAAGAGGTCAGAGAAGACCTAGAGAATAACTCTCCTTGGACTCACACTGACCAATTTGGTCAAAATGTAATGCCAACAAAACACTTACTAACATTCCTTGAAATAGCTTTCTATCTCTCCCAACTCCCTCCAAAGTGTTTAAAGGAAGCCTCCAAAAGGGAACTAGACACTAGAAATCCTCTAGGTTATACCTATATCTTAGATATCATGAATGCTTGCAATGTATCTTTAGATACCCCCAACCATCTCCCCAGACTAAATAGCCTTCACTCACAGCAACTCCCTCCCACCAATCAAGGACAACCTTCTAAGTGGTGCTCCTACCATTCATCAAACAGTCACAACACAAAAGACTGCATACAGCAACAACAATACCCGCAGGTACAACACCACCCTATTCCTTGCTCAGTTCATGGAACCATTTCCCACACCGATGCCCAGTGTTGGACACAGCAAAAACAACACACGCAGGTACAACACCACCCTATTCCTTGCTCAGTTCATGGAACCATTTCCCACACCGATGCCCAGTGTTGGACACAGCAAAAACAACACCCACAGGTACAACACCACCCCATCCCTTGCTCAGTGCATGCTACTACCTCACATACGAATGCTCAGTGTCAAGTTCAGAATCAAAACAAACAAGTTCCACCCCCCTTTAAACACCCACTCCTACCTACACCAACACATCCAATCAAATACTGCAACCTACACAAAACATCAACTCACTCCAACAAAGAGTGTTACCTACAGAAAACACAACAACAACCTCATCAGAGAACTAACCAACCATTCACCACCCCTCGACAAACAGCTCCCTCCCACACATCACACTCAACCCAATATCACCGTTTGGGGGAACGTGTACCAGCCTCACGCACCAAACCACCATAGGAATATCTCATACACAACACAAATACCTCACCCTAGAAGTGAGTCTAGATCAACTTAAAGTTGACATGATGGTTGATACAGGAACAAACCTGAACATCATCCCAAGAGCTCTGTATGAAGCATTAAATGACCCACCCCAAATTCAATTTTCCAATATGGAAGGAATCCTAATAGAAGGGAGCACCATTTCACTTTACGACATGGTTGATCTGAGCATAGAAGTGAACGATTCCAAAGTAGGTGCACGACTTTTCGTCGCCGACTTTTCGTCGCCGCGACTTTTCGTCGCCGCGACTTTTCGTCGCCGCGACTTTTCGTCGCCGCGACATTTCGTCCCCGCGACTTTTCGTCGCCGGTCTTTTCGTCGCCCCAAGCATAAATTGTATGCAAAGATTGACAATTGGAAATATATGATTTAATGTCATACTCCCAATGCAATAATATGAGTGTGGCAAATAGCTATACATCTCAGTGCCGTATAAACCATTCATTCTTGCCTTAACCAGTCCGACTTGCAAATACCTGAGCCCTAACTTACGTAGATGAAATACAATTTTATTTAAATTACAATAAATAATTAAATACATCATTATCTAAATATATATTTGACACGTCAGTATATATGATAATTATTATTGGCATATCATACAGTAAATGACACAAATCATAATATGAAGCTATTCATTAAAGTGTAAAAATCATTTATTATAAAATTAGTAAGTTATTAGTAAATAGTCCATATGTATTGAAATGTAAAGTTCTTAGAGACGCTACTACCAATAATCTCATCAAGATCAATCAGAAGTATATTGAATTTGGCATTAAATCATATATTTCCAATTTTATATTTCAATTATTTTATATTTCAAATATTGTCAATCTTTGCATACAATTTATGCTTGGGGCGACGAAAAGTCCGGCGACGAAAAGACCGGCGACGAAAAGTCGCGGGGACGAAATGTCGCGGCGACGAAACGTCCGGCGACGAAAAGTCGCGGCGACGAAATGTCCGGCGACGAAAAGTCCGGCGACGAAAAGACGGCGACGAAAAGTCATGGACCCTTCCAAAGTAGGTTTCACACCTTTCCACATAGCTGATGAATGGAGTCTTGATCAACAAGGTATAATAGGATTACAGTCATTGAGGATTTGGAAAACTAAGATAGACTTTGAGACTAACAAAATCTCCTTCCGAGATGTAAATAATGAGTCAACAGTTCCTGAGACACCCGACTCAGACACACAACATCTCTCATGTCTACCTTCCTTCAATACTCCCAATCCCACTAACAGCTATTCCTTCCGACCACCCCCTTATGTCACCTCAAAGGCACTGATGTCTAACACAGTCATCATACCCCCTAGACATTCAATAACAGTCCCACTATACATACCCGGTGCAATCGACCATCAGGACGTCATAATCGACTCAGACACGTCCAGGATTAACAACATAACCATTGAGTCCTCCTGGGACACAATATCAGAAAATAAACATACACTAGCTATGTTAACAAACATGTCAGACCAACACCGTAAAATCAGGAAGAATACAAACATCTGCGCAGTCCATCTCCATAATTCCCCTATCCAGGAACCACTGCCGCAACACATCAACCAAGTAAGACCAACACAACCCCTTCCCCCTATTCCCCCAGACCAAATCACGACATCAGCTGACGGAGAAAGTCATAACGAGCTATTAGCTCTCCTACAGAGGAATAGATCAGCTGTCGCCTTAGAAGGCGAACCACTAGGCAGATGTGATATAATCAAACATCACATCCAAATTCCCCCAAACACCCCCCCTTCATACACCCCCGCTTACCGCATACCTCACAGTAGGAAATCCCAAGTCAATGACAGTGTACAAGAGATGATACACCAAGGCGTAATTTCCCATTCAGACTCCCCATGGAACAGTCCCCTCTTTTTGGTCCCTAAGAAAGACGGAACCTTACGCCCTGTTGTTGACTTCAGGAAAGTCAATAACCTAACTCAATCTGACCCACACCCCCTCCCCGCCATGCAAGATGTACTACAATGCATTGGCAACGGGAACTCTGTTTTTTCCACAATAGACCTCAAGTCAGCCTTCTGGCAGGTCGAACTAACAGAAGAATCAAAACCCGTAACTGCATTCTCCACTGATAAAGGGCATTTCAATTTTCAGCGTATGCCCTTTGGCCTTAAGAATGCCCCCTCAACCCAACAAAGGTTGATGACCCGCATTTTCAGTGACATGATAGGAGTCTCATTATTCGTCTATTTAGACGACCTCATTATATATAGTCCCACAGAAAGAGACCACCTTAACACTTTAGAGATTGTCATCAAACGTCTCAAAAATACGGGATTAAAGATTCAATTAAAGAAATGTAGATTCCTCATGAAGGAACTCATCTTCCTAGGCCATAAAGTGGATGCAAAAGGGATTCACACAACCACAGATAAAATAGATACAATAAACAATTTCCCAACCCCCAGAAACGCCAAGGAAACAAGAAGTTTCATTGGGTTAGCCTCCTACTACAGACACTTTATAAGAAACTTTGCTGATATTGCTTCCCCTCTGACCAAATTCACAAGGAAAGGCGAGCCATTTCAATGGTCAGAAACAGAACAGCAAAGTTTCGACACTCTCAAACACACACTCACCACAGCCCCTGTACTAGTTTTCCCTGACATGAAGAAAGAATTCTTTCTTTACACAAACGCCTCCTCTAAAGGAATAGGCGCAGTCCTACAACAGAAAGATGACAATGGCAAAGAACACGCCATAGCCTACGCAAGTAGAGTCCTAAACAAAACTGAAAATAACTACTCAACTACACACAAAGAAGGACTTGCAATCATATGGGCACTAAAACACTTTAAATACCTCATTTTAGGCTACAAGATTACCATACTAACAGACCACCAACCCCTAGTCTATCTTTTTAACTCCAAAGACTTACATGGGAGAGTTGCTAGATGGAAAACAACTCTCCTTGATTACGATCCCATGATCGTATACTTAGCTGGGAAAGCTAACGTAGTGGCAGATTGCCTAAGCAGACAAAACCACATCACACCCATAACCCAAACCATATGCATACCTATGCAACAACTCATATATGAAACGGACAGAGACCCAATATGGTCCCCAATAAAACAGCATCTCATTTCACAAACCCCCTTACACTCCCGACCACCTGTC
>NC_134783.1:4007500-4010000 GCF_046742065.1 Oratosquilla oratoria
CCAAATCAGGCTCGCCCAAAGTGGCTCGACAAAGAAACTGAAAAAAGTATTGCTAAAAAGAGAAAGGCTTATAAGAAATATAAGTGCTCGGGTGCATCTAATGACTATGAAAGTTATGTATCAATACAGAGAGATTTAAAAAAGACAATAAGAAAAAGAAAACGACAATACGAAATGAACATCGCTGAGAAATCCAAAGAGAATCCCAAAGAATTCTATAGTTACATTAGAGATAAAAAGGTTGTTAGGAATCACATTGGTCCACTATTATTTGCTGACGGTCAACTTGAATATTCAAATGAAGGAATGTGTAATCTCTTAAACAATTATTTTAGCTCGGTATTCGTAAACGAAACACCTCAAAGTGAATTCCAAACTGAAACCTGTGAAAAGTCTGGGGTAAACTTACTCACTACGGTAAATATAACAAAAGAAACAATTAAAAGGTGTATAGACAAACTCAAAGTTAATAAAACACCAGGGCCTGACGGTTGGCATCCAAGAATCTTAAAGGAAATGAAAAATGAGATTGTTGTTCCATTAGAAATTATTTTCAAGAAATCCATCATATCCGGAGATGTCCCAAGAGAATGGAAGCTAGCTAACGTTACTCCCATATTCAAAAAAGGTGACAAAAAGAAACCAAATAACTATAGGCCTATTAGTTTGACTTCGATCGTAGGAAAAATAATGGAAACTATCATCAGAGATGCTATCGAATATCATTTAGAAAGTAACCGTTTGATAAAGGATAGCCAACATGGTTTCAGACGGAAACGTTCTTGCGTGACTAACTTACTCGAATTCTACAACACAGTTATCTCGAATTATGACAAAAGAAACAATATAGATTTAATATATCTAGACTTTGCAAAAGCTTTTGATACCGTCCCACACGAAAGACTACTTACTAAATTAGCTTTGCATGGAATAAGTGGTAGCCTATTAGGTTGGACTAGTAATTGGTTGAAAGGTCGAAAACAGAGAGTTGTTTTAAATGGAAAAACTTCTAGATGGAAAAGTGTTGCAAGTGGAGTTCCTCAGGGTTCCGTTCTTGGGCCACTTCTATTCATAGTATATATAAATGATATAGACCATGGACTAAAATCTACTGTTTCCAAATTTGCTGATGATACAAAACTGTGCGGAGTGGCAAATGATCACTCAAACCAATTAGATATTCAAAAAGATTTAGATAAATTACAGCAATGGTCTGAAAAGTGGCTAATGAAATTTAACACAAGTAAATGCAAGGTAATGCACATAGGTAAAAATAACAGCAAGTACGATTACAAGTTATTTGGAAATTCGTTAACAAAAGTGGATAGTGAAAAAGATCTCGGCGTAATTATCAGTAACGACCTCAAATCATCCAAGCAGTGTATTTCAGCCTCTGAGAAAGCAAATAAGATTCTGGGATTGATTGCGCGATCTTTTGATTTCAAAAGTCCATCACTCATTAACAAGCTATATAAATCGTTTGTTCGTCCACATTTGGAATATGCTGTTTCCCTATGGTCACCGAATCTCATTAAAGACATTGACAGACTGGAAAAAGTACAACGGCGAGCCACAAAACTGATTCCAAATATCAAAAATAAATCATACGAAAATCGACTTAAGCACATGAATCTGTTTTCCCTAAAAAAGCGTAGACTCAGAGGTGACTTGATACAGGTCTTTAAGATTTTAAAGGGAATTGACAACATCAAAAGTGACAAAATTTTCACATTGAATGAGAATCAGACAAGAAACAATGGTCTCAAACTGTCCGGAAATAGATTCAGTTTGGAAGTAGGTAGAAACAACTTTGCCAACCGTGTAGTTAATGAATGGAATAAACTTCCTGCACAGGTAGTGCAATGTAGTTCAGTTCGAAGCTTTAAGAATCATTTAGATAAATACCTAAGTAAGATGCTGTAATTATTATAATTTATGTTATATTATTTGTTTTTGTTTTGTTATAATTTGTCTGTCTGATTTTCATTTATTATTAGTTATATGTCAATTTATTATCATTTACTATTTACCTGTTTGTTTGTTATTCAACTATACCAATGCATTTATTTATGTATTTTAATTGTTATTTACATTGTTATAGTTTTAATTTATTATTATGATTTTTTTTTTTTTTTTTTTTTTTTTTTTTGCATCCGACCTAGATATGGATCAAAAGGTCTCCTGTCGGCATGCTTTGCCTTTGTAATCCTTTGTCACTGTTAGTTGTTTATGGTCTAACTAGTCTGCAATCTAATTTCACAAAATTACAAAATAGAAAGTGTTAATTTTTCTGAGCTCTCAAAAACTCCGAATACCAGAAACATTTTTTGATATATCATGTATTCAAAAAAGTTTTCGTTCCGATTTTTGGAGAGATTCGAATTGGAGAGCTTCCTAGTAGAGAGAAGTATCTATGATTCTCACTTCCCCATGAGCCAAAGCTGATTAAAGCCCCCATCACATATTTAAGATTCTCGACAAATATTGTAAATTTGAAAAG
>NC_134783.1:4015000-4040000 GCF_046742065.1 Oratosquilla oratoria
CCATATACAACCATTCTCTATTCACCCCTGTCTTCTGTCCTCTCCCTTCCTTCCTCAACTGACATTCCCCTCTTACTCAAAGCCCCTTTTTACCCTATCCATCCACCTTATCCTAGCACGTTTCCTCATGTTCAATCCTTCCACCTCTGCCTTCCACACCTCTTTTACTAGTCTTTCTTCACTCATTCTTTCCATGTGTCCAAACCATCCCAATATCCTTTCATCAACCCTACCTCCCAACTCCTTTTCCACCCCCATTCTCCTCCTCACCTCCTCATTTCTCACTCTATCCAGACTAGTAACCCCTATTATACTTCTCAGACACCTCATCTCAAACACATTCAAACCCCTCTCTTTCTATTTTATGTTCCATGTTTCTGCCCCATACAGTGCTGTCGGCACATTCACCCATTCATACAATCTCCTTATAGCATCCATTCCCAAATGTCTATTTCTCAATACACTTTTCAATCCACCAAGGCATTTACTCGCTTCTCTCAAGCTACATTCTACCTCCACCCCCACTCCTCCCATTCCTGCCACATTCGCACCCAAGTATCTAAAAATATCCACTTCCTCTAGTCTCTCTCCCTTGATACTCACTTCCAATCTGCTGCGATTTTCTTCCCTTGTACATCTCATCACCTTACTTTTACCCAAATTTGTCTTCAACTTCTTTCACACACCTTCTCAAACTGTCACTAACTTCCTCAATTCCTCCTCACATCCTACTACAAGCGCAGTGTCGTCCGCAAACAACAGCTGGCTTATCTCCTTTTTTCTGCATTTTCCTTATCAATCTCCAATCTCTAACCCACTACCCTTGCATTTATCTCTCGCGCTACCCCATCCAAGTATAAATTGAACAACCAGGGCGACAAAACACATCCCTGACGAAGTCCCACCTTTACTTCAAACTACTCACTCTCTCCATTTCTAATCCTGACACACGCTCTACTACTCTCGTAAAAACCATTGACAGCTCCTAAAAGCTTTCCTCCTATCTCATATATCTGCAATACCTCCCACAGTGCCTTCCTGTCTACCCTGTCATAAGCCTTTTCCAAAATCATAAAAGCCCAAAAAAACATACTTACCGTTTCCTATAGCTTTCTCACATATCTGTCTTACCACAAAAATCTGATCTACGCAACCCCTACCTGTCCTAAACCCTCACTGTTCCTCACCAATTACTCCCTCTGTTCCTCTTCTAATCCTCTCAATCAAGACTTTCATTAGCCTTCCAAAGTACAATTAATAAACTAATCCCTCTGAAACTATTATACTCACAATTGTCCCCTTTTCCCTTGTAAAGTGGTAGTATACAGGCAATCCTCCAGTCCTCCGGCACTCTACCCTCTCTTAAACAAACATTAAATAACCTCACCAGCCAGTCCATCATCACCTTTCTTCAGAATTTCTGTATGACGTCCATCCAACCCAGGTGCCTTACCTGCTCTCATCGTCTTAACAACTACCTACACTTCATCTTTCCTTATTTCTCCTCCATTTTCCTCACTGTCATTTTCTTAGCGCTTCCCACTGCAAATACCTTTCCCTATCCTCGTTCACATTTAGCAACTCCCTAAAATACTCTGCCCATATTCCTCTTATTGCCTTCTCTTCCATTATCATCTCTCCATCTGTACCTTTTACCCTTTCTTCTCTACTTGATTCGCCTCTTCTTCCTCTCTTAGTTTTTTCCCAAAACATATTTTTATTACTTTCAAAAATTTCTGTCATGCTCTTACCCCATTTCATATCTGCTCTCCTCTTTGTTTCCTTTATCTTATGCTTTACTTCTTTTCACTTTTCTTTGTACCTCTCATATGATTTCCTCGTCCTATTTTGTAACTAATCCATGAAAGCTCGCTTCTTCTCCTCTACAACCCTCTTTGCTTCCTCATCCCACCACTCACTACCCTCCCTTCTATTTCCTCCCGTCCTCCTTGTTCCTTGTAGTGGAGAGTTGATGGTGGAGATGTGTCTAGAAAAAGAGTTGATGATAGCAAATGCAGTGTTTAGGAAGAAAGTCAAGCATAAGTACACATGGGAGAGGGTGGTGGATGGAAGGGTGGTAGATAGAGCGTTAATGGACTATTTAGTGGTAAGTAGGAATAGAAAAGGAAGAGTTAAGGATGTACATGTTGTAAGGGAAGAGAGTGGGGGATATCGGATAATTTTCTGGTAGAAGGTAAGTTAAGAGTGGAGAATAGATGGAGAAAGAGGAAAATGATAAAAGGTAGGGAGGTGCTTAGAGTGAACAGCTTAAATGAGAAAGAAAACGAGGAGTACAAGAAGAAGCTGAGAGAGGAGTGAAAGGGTGTGAAGGATAGAGTAGAACTAGGAGTGGAGGTGGAGTGTGGATGGTTCAAGGAGGGAGTCACAAGGATATGGATATGGATGATGATGATGTAATATAATTTACGAAAAATTATATTTAATTTCCTAATGTTGCACCCCGTAGATGCGCATTTCTAAATATACCATTTTCCTCTTTCTCTCTTTCCCTCTCTCTTTCTCTGCCCCCTCTTTTTTCTCACATACACACATATATAAGAAGTTAGAGGTAGATTAAAGAAACACCAATAGAGAAGTATATAGTATATTTAACATGTCCATATCCATATCCATATCCATATCCATATCCATATCCATATCCATATCCATATCCATATCCATATCCATATCCATATCCATATCCATATCCATATCCATATCCATATCCATATCCATATCCATATCCATATCCATATCCATATCCATATCCATATCCATATCCATATCCATATTAATTTCCATATCCATATCCATATCCATATCCATATCCATATCCATATCCATATCCATATCCATATCCATATCCATATCCATATCCATATCCATATCCATATCCATATCCATATCCATATCCATATCCATATCCATATCCACATATACGTATACGTATACGTATCCGTATCCATATCCATATCCATATCCATATCCATATCCATATCCATGTCTCTATCCCTATCAGTATCAGCATCAGTGTCAGTGTCAGTGTCAGTGTCAGTGTCAGTGTCAGTGTCAGTATCCGTATCCGTATCCGTATCCGTATCAGTATCAGTATCAGCATCAGCATCAGTATCAGTGTCAGTGTCAGTGTCAGTGTCAGTGTCAGTGTCAGTATCCGTATCCGTATCCGTATCCGTATCCGTATCCGTATCCGTATCCGTATCCGTATCCGTATCCGTATCCGTATCCGTATCCGTATCTATATCCATGTCCATGTCCATGTCCATGTCCATGTCCATGTCCATGTCCATGTCCATGTCCATGTCCATGTCCATGTCCATGTCCATGTCCATGTCCAAATTATAAAAAGAAACATTAAACCAGTCAATCCAGAAAAAATACTAAATCTAGTGATTTATTATAAAACTAAGAAAACTAGCCACCTTCTTATTAGAAACAGCCCCCTACAAGAGAGAAAGGAACTTCAGAAATCACATGTCATCTATAGGTTCACATGTACACGAGGGAACTGTGAAGCCCTCCCATCCACCTATATTGGCATGACGACAATGAGGTTATCCCGTCGCCTCTCATACCACCTGACATCTGGAGCCCCTAAAAATCACTTAAGAGAAGCCCACGGCATAACACTAGCAAGAGAGACACTAGAGAAAAACACCGAGATTTTGGATTTATGTACTGACGATAGACGCCTCCCAATTTTAGAAGCGTTGTATATTAAAGAGTTGAGCCCAAACCTAAATGTACAAGCAGAAGATCTTAGAGCCCTTCCAAGCATGAGGCAAACCGTTACAAATACAAACATGAGACATAACACCACAAACGCCAATACGAGACAAAACGCCACTCGTCCAACTACGAGACAAAACGCCACATTCCGCCACAACACAAACCCGGAGGCTCCCTAGCGCACGTGACATTTCGTCCCTGCCCGTAATACCAGGTGACCTCCCCCAGTGATTAGCAAGTATAGGAACTCTAGTATAAAACTTAGATCTTTACTAGAATCTTCGAATTAATTCTTATCCCTATAGCTACTGAAGAAGGGTCTTGAACCCGAACTCGCGATCTAGCTAATATGACTACATACAGCCAAGTCATAAATTTCCTTTCTAAGGAAAACAAATCCTTAATAAGGTATATGGAAAATATCTTTAAGAAAATTATTAATGCACAACTAGCCATCACTTTTAATGAAACATATATATATATATATATATATATATATATATATACATACATATACATACACATACACATACACACATGAATATATACACATGTACAGTACATGTATATGAGCTTATCTTCAAGATTTTTTTTTATACATAAATCCCACACATAAACTAAAACATAGCTTCTCTGGTCTTCGCCCAAAGTATCCTTTATACTCAACTTAAGGTGCGGAGACATATTTGTTGGGAACTAGTGGCAAATGCAGCAAAAGTTATTTAAGTTAGGACAGAGAGGAACTTGGCCATTACTTCAGACACTCAATCAACACAAGTTTTCTACTAACGCTCCATATCAGATTGTGTTTCCATTAGTGTCAGTTTCTATTTCTAAAGTTTCCAGGGCTCTTATTTTCATCTTTCTTTGGTTTACAGGCCAACAGCTCAACTTCCTTTTTATTCTAGTCTTTTGTATTGAGGTCATATATAGAATAATTATCGTTGAAAAAACATCTAGTTATGTGCATGTATGTTTGCGTGTGTGTATTTACATAAGCACAAGCGATTGAATGTGCTCGGGCAACACACATACACATATACACAAACACAGACGCACACACACATTCATAGATACTCACATATATAGACAAAGATACATTCACATACATAGAAAAAAATATACACACGCACATAGACACCCACACACATACACACACGCAAACATATATACGTGCACAAACACTGAACTGAAATGATGATTGCATTCGAAACGGTAGCGACTATGCGATCTTTTTCAGAAGTTATTGGATTGTTCTGGTTTTTCTTGTTCTCTGGATCCACAGTTTTTCAATATATTGTATGTATTTTGAGCTTGTCTCTTCATTCGGATGTATAAGTAGAAGTATTGCTTCTATTGATATATATGTGTTCACGTTCAATTTTCTTCCGATGTCTTGTAGTCCCTCACAGCTCAAGATGATGTGGTGTGTGACTTCAGCTTCTTTGGTTTGATAAATGTTCCACGTTCCTTCTCCTCCTATAAATATCTTCCTCAAGTTGGGTAGTTGTGAGTTGGCTCTGCACATTAACTTAGATTTGTAAGAGTTATTAAATTTGTTTTCTTCTTTTATATTTGCTTTATACGCGCGATAGAGGGCAAGTGTAGGTTTTTCTTCTATATCTGTCGTCCATCTTCGTATTCCCCGTTCTTGTACCTCCGCCTTTATCTGTTCCTGGCTCATTATTTTTAGCGCTTCTAGGTTCTGTATATTTATATTCTTCATGTAGCTTTTCAATGTTTTAATTGCATAAGTTTTCTTTTCTTGCGGCAATCATTTCTAATAGGATTTCATTTATCATTTATTTTTTTCTTTTAGAATATGTTCAATGTATGTCAGTTTCTACTTCATTTCTCTCTCCATGACTGTGCTACTTCCAATTACACCTCTCAAATTCAACACTAATCTCCATACCATTTTTTCAATTACCTGCACTCTTTCTAAGTCACTCTGGCTCCAATCTATTACTGCTGCTGCGCTCAGTATACTTGGTAGTACTACACTCATTCAAGAAAGTTTATATATAAATGTATGTATATATACATATATGTATATACACATAAGTATATATATATGTAAATATATATATATATACATATATGTATATATATATGTATATACATATATATAAGTATATATATATATATATATATATATATTGCTAGTACTATCTTGATCTATTCCATATGTTTTTATGGTGAAGCGAAGAGATCTTATTTTCGCCTCAATGATTCTTATTCGTTCTGGTTTCAGCTCATGTTCATGATTAGACAGCTGCTTTTTCCTACATGTATTAGCCATGCTCTCATTATTTTGATCATCGTTTCCATTTTCTACTGTATGTTAGCGACCATTATGAATGTTCAGTTCTACTCTTATATGAAATTATTTTATTTTTAAATGTATTCTACTCTAATGTAATTTTTATGAGTTGATTTATTACAAAAAATAGTGGTGATACGGTGCACTTTTGTCTTATACCACTGCTTGCTGTTATCTCTCCTGTTTTTCTTTTTCTCATGTTTATCTCTATCATATTTTCTTTATATATTTCTGCTATTGTATCAATAATAAGCGAATAACACCCACATTTTTTCAGGGCTTTTATCAGAGCTTTTCTGTCTACTGAATAAAATGCATTTTCAAAATCTATAACTGTAACTTATAATTCTTGCTTCCTTGCATTACTGCCTTCAAAGCATTAGTTCAATGTTAATAGATAATCCTTTAATCTCTCCCTTTAGGGAAGCCTGATTGTAATACAATTAGTTCTTCTCTCGCTCTTTGATGTCCTAATAAGTTACCTTTTATCAAACTTATAGCCAATGTATATCAGTTGGTTTATTCGTTTTTAAATTATTTACCTTTGGTTCGTTAGTTTTTTAAATTATCATCGTTTTCGATGTTTTCTATGATTCTGGGATTTATTTGTATTTTACATTATCTAAACATTTTGTTAGAATTTCTAAACACTTGGGGTCTTCTTGCAGACAACGCAATATTTCACCAATCTTGGTTTTCTTCAGCTCTTTTTTACGTCTTCTTCCTTCCAACTACCCCATAATTTTTATCTTCCTGGCTGTCGAATCACTTCATAGTCAAGACTGTTAATGTACTCTATAATTTCACTTGTTAAACACTGTGTGTAGTCGACTATTCTTCTTTCGTGTTCTCCTTCTCCGTCTTCGTGCCTTCTGTTCAGCCTTTGAGGGCTCTGTATATCATTCTTGGTATTCTATTTCTTCCACTTATTTCCTATATGCATTCTCCAAAGTATTGTCATTCCATTGTTCAGCCAAATTATTCGGGTCTTTCTTATGAATAGTCTGCCAGTACTCCATATATATCTTATTACGTCCCATTCCATCTTCTTTCTTATTTCATCATATAGTTTCTGTTCCTTTTCCTTTTTTCCCTTTTGTCTTCTTTTATTCCTCGTTATGGTCATTGCCCCTTTATCGTTTATTGACCCTTTGTTTTTTCTTCCTTGTACATATTTTCATTTCGTTACTTCTCTTTGTTGTTGATACAAGCACACACACACACATACACACACACATATACACACATACCACGTCTCAACGGCGCAGTGATGGCGTTCGCAACCGCTACTTCAGCGGTCCGAGTTTGATTCCCACCCAGGACTGAAATAATTTCAGTTTCGCTGTGCTGCGAGCCAGCACTCCAACTCTCGTGGGTGGGGAATTGTGTGTGTGCGTAAGGCCACAGCATTATCCATAGATTGGTTATATCTCTGAGCTCTCATCCGGGAGGGTAATAGCTGTCGATCATGAAACCAATACGTGATACAAGACCATGGTGAATCACACACATATGCATACACCCACACACGCACGCGCACGTACAAATATACACACACATGTACACGTGCACACCATATACACATATACACATTCATACGTGAATGAAATCTTCTGAACTTAGTCAAAACAAGATAGTCTTACGAAACTTAATTGAAATTCTATAAGACAAAGTAAATTAGATTTGGAAATACCTAAAAAATGGGTTGTAAAAAGTGAAAGAGAAAATTGAAACGAATACATGCAAGCAGTGGGATACAGTAACAGGGAAATGGTGTTTCATGCTGCAAGGTACTCGCTCTAACGTTACGTTTTCAAAAAAAAATTAAAAGCTTGCTTCCCTTCTAATATTTTTCCTCAGTACTGTTTTCGGCTGTCTTCTTTGGCATATTTCAAACTTTCGTCTCTCATTGTTGTACTGTATATAAAGGAAGTAAACTGAAGAGGAAGAAGAAAAAAGTCATTATTCCTCTTACTTCTCTATATATCAAAGTAACTTAGTAGCCACTGATCGACTTTTAATTTATGAAATCGTTCCTCTCAGTTCCCTTTAACTTTTTTTTTTATCTTTGACACCTAGCTTTAAAATAATTCTACGTAGAGAAAGTAAAATGATAGTAATAATAAGATAAATAGAATGAAAAAACCTAACTGCTTCGTACTAACAGAGGTAAATAAAAACAAAACAAAATTTCATACCAGGTGACACTTTCCAACTTATTGGGTCTACCGCCAGGCGATATAACTTATTCGTTTCCACGGCAGACCCCCCCCCACACACACACACGCAACCACAGTTGGTCATAACAAAGAGATCAGAACCCATCCCGACGAAGTAGGACTGATCCCCCGGGTCCAAATTCTATCAAACCTTGGCACTGTTACTAAAAAGTAATACCACAGCAACCTAGAATGAAGGCTACATATGACTCATCGAACCCATCAAAATATATAGAAGAACTCATGCACTGGAAGCCAATTACCAACGTTTCTATCCTTGGAAACACTATCGAGCCGAAGAGGTGGAGTTATAGAGGAGGGATACAAGGAAGGCAGCAGAAAGGAGTGAGAATAGAAGTCAAAAGTGAAAAGTAACTGCACTTAAAAGATTAAAGTCTCTCTAGCTGATGGCTTGAGTGTACAGAGGTACTCTTCCGTTTATTCTCAAAAGACGAGAAAAGTTATTTTTATCTACATATTTCAAACAGTGGCAATTAATAGATGAATGAACAAATAAATAAATTAATACAGAAAGAAAGAAGTAATTAAATAAATATAGAAATAGACGAATAAGCAATTAGAAAAAGAAAAAATAAATGAGTAAAGAAGTAGGTAAATAATATAAAACAAAACTACCACAGAAATCGGCATCCACAAATAATGCAAAAGAAAGATTACACCCGTTTCCAGGTTAACTGAGATGCGCTACATCCCTCATCCATCAAAAGGTTCCCCCACTCAACTGAATAAAATCGCCTGGCGGGTACCAGGAAAAACAAGAACACTCACGACTTTCTTTGAGTGAAAAGTCTGAAAGCAAACCGAGTTTCAGGAAGTGTTTTAATAGTACAGGGAAAGTGTGTAGGACAGTACTTTCCCCAGTGTACGTACGCGGAGTTTAATTTGAATATGAATGGAGGGCGGGGAAGTGGGGAGGAGGAAGAACATCGGGGACGCTAGGGCGAGAAAACAAGTTTTCTTTTCATTCAAGCAGACCAAGAGGACATAAATGAATGAGAAGCGTACTGCAAAGAATACATAGAAAGCAAGAGAATGAAAGTACTAGAGTATTAATGATTTTCATAGTGCTTTTTGAACACACACAAATATGAGTACCCTATCCAAGAAGTGGTGGATAGGCTTGAGAATCTTAATGATTACAAAATATATGTCGATAGAGAGGAAACCTCTGCAGGGTCACCCATATCGAACAGATTTTGTAAGAAAGATGAGATAAAGAGCAGCTCACACACATACAGTCGCAGGACCCACTGCTAACTGGCACGTCCCTGATGGCGAACAAGGAAATTCCTCATAGGTATATGGGGCAACGTCATGATGACGGCGTGGACCATTGGGCACCCTATAGATATATATCAAAGTAAACCGAGACACCAGAGAAATATCTCACCAGAAACCAGTTGGCACGGAGGTGAGATTACTGCAAAAATCGTTTCATAGTTCAATGAAAAAGCACAATCAAAAGAAAACCGGGCGTTCCTGTTGTATCATCATCTCCTAAAGGTCCAACCGCATTAGCTCGTGTGCTTATGGGTAGTGTGCCGCCGAACGTGAGTAAGTACTGTCTAAGCACATCCAAATCTTGGACATTAAACTTACAACGTAAGAACCCTCTCAGAAGACCACAGGCTGGAGAGTGTAATGGAAGAGCTAGACAACATTAAGTGGAAAATCGTAAGACTGAGCAAAGTCCGAAGAGCGAAAGAAAAACTGATACAATTACAAGATGGTCACCACCTGTTCTACTATAGAGGTAAGGACAAAGAAAGAGCTAGTGGGGTAGGATTCTTGATAAATAGAGAGGTTGCTGGTAAAGTAGTTAAGTTCAGTAGTTTACCAGACAGGGTAGGATGGATTGGGACTAGGCTGTGTAAAAGGTACACTCTAGAAATAGTTCAGGTTTATGCAACAATTTTACAGGGTTCAGACGATGAAATTGAGTCCTTCTATAATGATTTAAGTCAGGTGATGGATCAAGAAAAAGTAAGTACACGTTGGTAATAGGCGACTTTAATGATAAAATGGGGAAGAACATGGGAGATGAGTCGTGCATTATGAAGTTTGGAATAGGTGAAACAAATGACAGAAGTGAGATGTTAGTCAATTTTGCAGAGACCTACAACATGAGGAGGATGAATACTTTCTTTCAAAACCGTGTAGACCGTAAATGGACCTGGAGAAGTCCAAATGGAACAACAAAGAACGAAGCAGATTTTATACTAGATGAGAGCAAGAGCGTTCGCAATGTTGCGGTCATAAATAAAGTCAACATAGGTAGTGGCCATAGAATGGTAGGTTGCACAGCTAAATTCAATTTCAGAGCCGAGAAAAATAAACTAGTTAAAAAAAGATAAGCCTTGCGAAGGTTAAGAATAATAGTAAGAATTTTCAGTAAGAAATTAGAAATAGATTCGAAGCTCTAAAAACTAACAAGGACACAGTCGAAGATATGAATTTGAATTTAGTGAATACCAATAAGGAATCGGCAAAAAAAAAAAAAAAATAGGAAGTAAAAAAAGTATTAGAGAAAACAAATACTCCAAAGCTAAAAACAAACTAATTAAAAGAAGAAAGACTATGCACGTTAAAAGCAGGAGAGACGAAATAGGCAGAGATCAGAGAGAGAGGAAGAAAAGAGAAACATGGATGAACGCAGTTGAGTCAGTAAACTTATCTATAGATGTTAGTAGTGTAGCAAAGATTACAAAGAAGTAGAATTTGCTCTAAAAATATGAAATAGGGAAAATCATCTGGGAAAGATGGAATATCAATAGATTTTTTTAAACGACGTAGGGAAAGAAATTAATATTAAGTTAACTCAGTTGTACACCCAGTGCATATGTCATGCAAGCGTTCCTGAATCCTGGTGTAATTCTGTAGTGATTTCGCTTCATAAAAAAGGACACCAGAAGAACCTTAGTAACTACCGACCTATTAACTTGCTATCAAATATATATAAAATATTCTTCAAGATCCTTACAAATAGACTAAGTCAAGTTTTAGATGGAAAACAACCGCGAGAACAGGCAGGCTTTAGAAGTAGATATTCGACTCAAGATCACTTGCAGGCGATGAAACAACTAATCGATGAAACGATAAAATACAATATACTCCTTTGTTTAGCTTTTGTAGATTACGAGAAGACCTTTTACTCGTTAGAACAAATACCAATACGAAACTCGCCATGCAAGCAGGGTACAAATGAACAGAACGCAAAGGATCTAGAAAAAAATGTATGCGAAAGGTACCGCTGTAATTCGACTACATAAAGATACAAAAAAGATCAAGATCGAGAAAGGTGTACGGCAAGGCGATACAGTTTCACCCAAATTACTTACATCTTGCTTAGAGAAGATTTTCAGAAAGTTAAGTTGGGAAGAGAGAGGTTTGAAGATTAATGGCGAATATTTGAACCATCTAAGCTTTCAAAATATGCTGAGTCATCTGAACATGAAAAGTCTCAAAGTAGGTTTAAAAATGAATAAGAATAAAACCAAAGTAATGTTCAACACGAAAGTTCAAAGTAAAGAGATTATAATCGATAGTGAGAGTCTTGAATAAGTTGAAGAGTATAATTACTTAGACCAGATGGTGGAAGTGACCAAAGATAATGATGATGAAATAAAAATATTTATTACAATTGGTTGGAAAGTGTTTGGTAAGTATAATAAAATTTTGAGAGGATATCTACCTCTATGTCTAAAACATAAAGTTTACAATCAATGCATTCTGCCAGCAATAATCTACGGGTGTGAGACTTGGAAACTGACGAGGGCGATGGACACAAAGCTAAGGACTTCACAGAGAAGAGTGGAGATATCAATGGTGGGAATAACGCTGAGAGACCGAGAGTAAGTTGGATGAGAGAGGAGACTAGAGTAAAAGATATTGTGGAGGCAATAAAAGAGAGGAAGCGGAATTGGGCAAGTGAGAACGACTGATGAGCGATGGAGCAAGTGTGTTACTGAGTGGATGCCAAGAGAGAGGAAGCGTGGAAGAGGGAGACCAGACAGAAGGTGGAGAAACGAGAAAGAAAAAATGCAGGACTGTCTATACGGGAAGTAACAATGTCGGTAGGGTAAGATCAGAGGAACTTGCTCGGAATTACAAGGTCCTCCTTAAGGAAATGAAGGAACGTGGGAGCCGTCACGTAGTCTGTGGGATTCTTCCGAGAATCTACGCAGGCTCGTGTTAGAACAGTAGAGCCATAGGGATCAATGAGAGGATATCATGATTGTGCACGCAACTGGGATATCACTTTCTTGGTCCTTGGTATATCTTTTCCAGGCGTCATGACCTTTACGCTTCTGGTGGGATCCACTTTACCCGAAGAGGCAAAGATGTTCTTACAAACCTCATTGTGGGACTTTGTAATGAACTAGTTCCTTTTTTGGGGGTAGAACCCCAAAGGGAAGGGGAGATAGAATGTACTGGGGAAAACAGAGTAGAGTATAGCATTAATGTAGAACAATATGCCAGTAAAGGACAAAATATAATTTTAGGATATAATGTCGGTAGAGGACGAAATGTTACATTAGGATGTAATATTAAAGGACAAATTGTCACGATGGGATGTAATGACAGTGGAAGACAAAAGATCACGATGGGATGTAATGATAGTTGAGGACAAAATATCATGATGGGATGTAATGATAGTGGAGGACAAAATATCACGGTAGTATATAATGTCAGTGGAGGACAAAATATAATTGAGGAAGGGATGCCAGACAGAATGTCAATGAAGGACAAAATATCACGATGGGACGTAATGACAGTGGAGGACAAAAGATCACGATGGGATATAATGATAGTGGAGGACAAAATATCATGGTAGGATATAATGTCACTGGAGGACATAATATAGTTTTAGGAATGGATGCCGGATAGAAAGTCAATGAACGACGGGAGGCCGGTGTGAACTTCGGTGACGTAAGGGGACAAAGTGTACAAAAGAGATCGGATGACCGTGATCGACCAGATGTCCGTGACGGGGGAAATGTTAATTTTGATGGGAGAAATTTTAACGAGGCATTGAATGTCAATGAAGGATCATATATCAATACAGAGCAAGGTGTCAATAAAAAAAGCAAAAGTAAATAAATAAAACAAAATTATAATGTAAGGCATGATATTGAAACTCAAAACGTGTCAAAAAGAAACAATCACGAGTTTCTTAAAACTATGTACTTATATGCTCGTAGTATTAGGTACAATTTTCAAGAAATACAGGCATATGTCAAAAGCGAAAATCTCGATATGATAGGAATAACCGAGACATGGTTAAATGATAAAGAGTTTGAGGCTGAATTTAATATTGCGGGATTTAAACACTCATCAGGATAGAAACCACAAGAAAGGTGGGGGTGTTCTGTTGTACGTTAAAAACAATGTCCATGCTTGTGTTTTAGATAAAGTGAAACAGGATGCATATGATAGTTTGTGGGTAGAATTAACCCAAACAAATAAAAAAAATGAATGTAGGTGTAATATATAGGCCAAAGACAAACTGCTATTTCGAGAACTGTCTAGTTTCTGTAACCGGGATTTATTGATAATGGATGATTTCAATTTTACTGATACTGATTGAATGACCCTTGAACATGGCCACATAGGTAGTCACTTGATTGATTTTCTCGGTGACAATTACTTGCTCAGCATATAAAAGACCCCACAAGACAAGGAAAATTACTCGATGTATTGATCACTAGCCGCGAAAGCAGGATAACCGATGTAGATATCGGTGAAACTGTTACAAATAGCGATCACAACTTAGTTAGATTCAAACTGCTAAAAAAAAATTAAAATAGATACTTGAATATTCAAATGAAGGAATATGTGATACTTTAAACAATTATTTTTAATCAGTATTCGTAAACGAAACAACTCAAAGTGAAATCCAAACTGAAACCTGTGAAAAGTCTAAGGTAAACTTACTACGGTAAATATAACAAAAGAAAAGATTAAAAGGTGTATAGAGAAACTCAGAGTTAATTAAACAATAGGGCCTGACGGTTAGCATCCAAGAATCTTAAAGGAAATTAAAAATTAGATTGTTGTTCCCTTAGAAATAATTTCCAAGAGAACGGAAGCTAGCTAACGTTACTCTCATATTCAAAAAAGGTGACAAAAAGAAACCAAATAACTACAGGCCTATAAGTTTGACTTCAATCATAGGAAAAATGATGGAAACTATCATTAGAGATGCCATCGAACATCATTTAGAAAGTAGCTGTTTGATGAATGATAGCCAGCAGGATTTCAGACGGAAATGTTCTTGCGTGACTAACTTACCCGAATTCTACAACACAGTTATCTCGAATTATGACATAAGAAACAATATAGATTTAATATATCTAGACTTTGCAAAAGCTTTTGATACCGTCCCACACGAAAGACTACTTACTAAATTAGCTTCACACGGAATAAATGGTAGCCTATTAAGTTGGACTAGTAATTAGTTAAATTATCAAAAACCGAGAGTTGTTTTAAATGGAAAAACTTCTAGATAGAAAAATGTTACAAGTGGAGTTCCTCAGGGTTCTGTTCATGGGCCACTTCTATTCATAGTATATATAAATTATATAAACCATGGACTAAAATCTACTGTTTCCAAATTTGCTGATGATACAAAACTGTGCGGAATGGCAAATGATCACTTAAACCAATTACATATTCAAAAAGATTTAGATAAATTACAGCAATGGTTTAAAAAGTAGCTAATAAAAATTTAACACAAGGAATTCACATAGGTAAAAATAACAATAAATACGATTACAAATTATTTGGAAATTCGTTAACAAAATTGAATAGTGAAAAGGATCTCGGCGTAATTATCAGTAACGATCTCAAATCATCCAAGTAGTGTATTTCAACCTCTGAGAAAGCAAATAAGATCCTAGGAGTGATTGCGCGATCTTTTGACTTCAAAAGTCCATCACTCATTAACAAGCTATATCGTCCACATTTAGAATATGCTGTTTCCGTATGGTCACCGAATCTCATTGAAGACATTGACATATTGGAAAAAGTGCAACGGCGAGCCACAAAACTGATTCCAAATGTAAAAAATAATTTATACAAAAATCGACTAAAACATATGAATCTGTTTTCCCTAAAAAAACGTAGACTCAGAGGTGACTTGATACAGGTCTTTAAGATTTTAAAGGGAATTGACAACATCAAAAGTGACAAAATTTTCACACTGAATGAGAATAAGACAAGAAACAGTGGTCTCAAATTGTGTAGTTAATGAATGGAATAAACTTCCTGCAGAGGCAGTGCAATCTTTCGAAGCTTTAAGAATCATTTAGATAAACACCTAAGCAAGATGCTGTAATGACTACCATTTATTTTATATAATTTATTCGTTTTATTATCATTAGTCCGTTTGTTTATTATTATTTGCTTGATTCTCATTTATTATAATTTATATGTCAATTCATTATTATTTACTATTTACCTGTTTGTTTATTATCTAACTATACCTATGCATTTATTTGTGTATTTTATTTATTATTTACATTATTATAGTTTTTATTTATTCATATGTTTGTTTATCATTATTTTGATTTTTTCGCATCCGACCTAGATATGGACCAAAAGGTCTCCTGTCGGCATGCTCCGCCTTTGTAATCCTTTGTAATGGCAGATTTTGGCGCGGTCGTGTGAATCATGGAATGCTATGAAGGAAGCCTTTGTTCAGCAGTGGACTCAGGATGGCTGATTTGATTGATTGATACACACATACAAACACACACATATATACATACACATGCACAGTCACACATATATGCATAAACGCACACATACATACACAAACATACGACTTCACGGCGCATGGGAGAGTTCTCGGGCGCCACTACGGCGGTCCGGGTTCGAATTCCGCCCAGGACTGACATAATTTCTGTATCCCTGCGCTGCGAGTCGTTACTCCAACTCTCGTGGGCGATGAGTTTGATGTGTGTGTGCGTGTAAGGTCACAGCATTACCCATAGATTGGTCATATATGAGCTCTGAGCTCCCTTACTGGAGGGAAATCGCTGTCGATCACGAGTCCAACACGTAATCCAAGACCATGGTGAATCACAAACATACACACATACACAAATGCACATGCACACATATACGCACACACACACACACACACACACACACACACACACACACACACACACACACACACACACACACACACACACACACGTATACACACACCTACACAAACATACGCACACATGCACGCACGCACACATACACACACACGTACACATACACGCACACACATATGCACGCACGCACACGTATGCACACACATGCATATATGACGCGAAGATCATGAGATGAGTGAGAGATAAAGAGGAATGCAAGTTGTTGTAGAAAGGTTTTAATGTCATATGTCTGGAATCAAGAGTGGAAAATTAATTTTGCTGTCAGAGTAATGGAAATGGAAGAAGGCTCTATAGGCCATCATTGAATTATTCAATGGAAAGTGAGAAAGTTACAGAGGCAGAAGAGGAGAAAAAATGAATAGTATTGCTGAGGAAAAAACTAATACACATATCTGTAATATTTTGGAGAAGACGTGCTGATTGCTAAGAAATATGAAGGTGGCTTTTCGCTACATGAATGAAGAGATGATAGAAAATCACAGAGATCCTTATGTGTCCAAGACTGGAATGCTTAGCTCTAGCATATAAAGGATTACAAAGGATTACAAAGGCCGACAGGAGACCTTTTGGTCCATATCTAGGTCGGATGCGAAAAAATCATAATAAATGAATAAATAAAAACTATAATAATGTAAATAACAAATAAAATACATAAGTAAGTGCATAGGTATAGTTGAATAATAAACAAACAGGTAAATAGTAAATAATAACAAATTGACATATAACTAATAATAAATGAGAATCAAACAGACAAATGGTAACAAAAACAAACAAACAAATACTATAGAATAAATTATAATCATTACAGCATTTTGCTTAGGTGTTTATCTAAATGATTCTTAAAACTTCGAACTGAAGTACATTGCACTGCCTCTGCAGGAAGTTTATTCCATTCATTAACCACACGGTTGGCGAAGTTGTTTCTACCAACTTCCAAATTGAATCTATTTCTTGACAGTTTGAGACCATTGTTTCTTGTCCGATTCTCATTCAGAGTGAAAATTTTGTCACTTTTGATGTCAATTCCCTTTAGAAGTTTAAAGGCCTGTATCAAGTCACCTCTGAGTCTACGCTTTTTTTTAGGGAAAACAGATTCATATGCTTTAGTCGATTTTCGTATAAATAATTTTTTATATTTGGAATCGGTTTTGTGGTTCACCGTTGTACTTTTTCTAGTATGTCAATGTCTTTAATGAGATTTGGTGACCATGCGGGAACAGCATATTCTAAATGTGGACGAACTAACGATTTATATAGCTTGTTAATGAGTGATGGACTTTTGAAGACAAAAGATCGCGCAATCACTCCTAGGATCTTATTTGCTTTCTCAGAGGTTGAAATACACTACTTGGATGATTTGAGATCGTTACTGATAATTACGCCGAGATCCTTTTCACTATTCAATTTTGTTAAAATTTTTCCAAATAACTTGTGATCGTACTTACTGTTATTTTTACCTATGTGCATTACCTTGCATTTACTTGTATTATATTTCATTAGCCACTTTTCAGACCATTGCTGTAATTTATCTAAATCTTCTTGAATATGTAATTGGTTTAAGTGATCATTTGCCATTCCGCACACTTTTGTATCATCAGCACATTTGGAAACAGTAGATTTTAGTCCATGGTTTATATAATTTATATACACTATGAATAGAAGTGGTCCAAGAACGGAACCCTGATGAACTGCACTTGTAACATTTTTCCATCTAGAAGTTTTTCCATTTAAAACAACTCTCGGTTTTCGATCATTCAACCAATTACTAGTCCAACCTAATAGGCTACCACTTATTCCGTAAGAAGCTAATTTAGTAAGTAGTCTTTCGTGTGGGACGGTATCAAAAGCTTTTGCAAAGTCTAGATATATTAAATCTATATTGTTTCTTATGTCATAATTCGAGATAACTGTGTTGTAGAATTCGAGTAAGTTAGTCACTCAAGAACGTTTTCGTCTGAAACCATGCTGGCTATCATTTATCAAACGGTTACTTTCTAAATGATGTTCAATAGCATCTCTGATGATAGTTTTCATTATTTTTCGTACGATTAAAGTTATTTGGTTTCTTTTTGTCACCTTTTTTGAATATGGGAGTAACGTTAGCTAGCTCCCATTTTCTTGGGACATGTCCAGATATGATGGATTTCTTGAAAATAATTTCTAATGGAACAACAATCTCATTTGTCATTTCCTTTAAGATTTTTGGATGCCAAACGTCAGGCCCTGGTGTTTTATTAACTTTGAGTTTCTCTATGCACCTTTTGATTATTTCTTTTGTTATATTTACCGTAGTGAGTAAGTTTACCTTAGACCAGTGGTTCCCAAACTTTTTTTGTTGCGGAACCCTTTGACATTATTAAAAAAAAAAAAAAAAAAAATGGAACCCAAAATAAAACATACTATATTGAAAAATGAATTTATTTTAAACAAACATACTTTATACTCAAAATAGTAAGTTGTACATAATTTCCTTAAAACAAACTATACTGAAAAATGAATTTATTTTAAATAAACATACTTTTTACTCAAAATAGTAAGTTGTACAACATAATTTCCTTAAACATACTATACTGAAAAATGAATTTATTTTAAACAAACATACCTTTTACTCAAAATAGTAATTTGTACATAATTTCCTTAAACATTCTATATTGAAAAATGAATTTATTTTAAACAAACATACTTTTTACTCAAAATAGTAATTTGTACATAATTTCCTTAAACATACTATATATATTGAAAAATGAATATATTTTAAATAAGCATCTTTTTTACTCAAAATAGTAAGTTATACATAATTTCCTTAAAAAATAACTAATGGGAAGAATGCATCTGTTTCTTGGACATCATTATCCTCTGAAAATTTGGTTTAATGCTGGATAATTGAATTCTCATATCCGGTGTAGCATCCAGTTTGCTTCGATATTTAGTTTTCGTGCTAGCATATCTTGAAAATCCTGATTCGCACAAATTAGTTGTAACGAGTACTCCTACGGCTCGTTTGGATATTTCGGGATATTCATCACTTAAATTCCCCCAAAAAAGATCTAATGGCACTTCTTCAAACTTTGCCTTTAACTAAGTATCTGAAGTAATTTCTATCAAGTGTTCATAATCCACTGCTGGAAATCCTGTTGGTTTTTCTGTTACTTTGAATGGGTTTTGTACCCAGTAATGGTCTTTGTTCTTCAAATTAGGAAAATACTCAATAAGAGATTCTGATAAGCTGTTGAGATGCCTCTTGTAGAAATTCAGTAAGAAGCGGAAACCAGTCAAAATTATGATTTTCTACTTCTGAAGTCCAGTATTGCAATTTACGTGATAAAGATATTATGTTATCTTGAGCTCGATTTTTTTTTTGTTACTTTCCTTTGTAGGGACAGGCATGTTTCATTCAATTTTGAAAAAATATCTGCAAAATATGCAAGTTTTGACAACTATATACTATTTCTTAATCGTTCAGATAATCTAAATTTATGATAAAGAAAATAAGACAACAATTCTTTTCTCAACTCAACCATTCTCACAAGAACGTTTCCTCTCGAAAGCCATCTAACTTCGGTATGTAAAAGAAGAGTCGTATGATGACTTCCCATATCTTCACATATCTTCCCATATATTCTTGATTGTAATGGCCGAGTTTTAATAAAATTGATAATCTGCACTGCTTTATCTAAAACTGTCTTCAATGAAGCTGAAATCCTTTTTGTTACTAATGCATATCTGTGAAGAATGCAGTGATTGCTGCTGCTGTTCTTTGCAACATTCTTGATTCTAGTTACGGCACCAGATAATTTTCCTGTCATCGCCTTTGCTCCATCTGTGCATACTGAAATGCATTTTTCCCACCCAATACCATGATTTTTTATTAAATCATCAATGCAGTCAAAAATATCTTTTCCTGTTGTATGCAGCTCTAAGCTTTTACAAAAAAGGATATTGTCCTAAAAAAAAAAAAAATCAAAATCGTATCTGACAAACACAAGTAAAATTGCTAGCCCAGCCACATCTGTGGACTCATCCATTTGCAATGCATAAGCATCACACGCATGTAATCGTGAAATAAGTTCATTTTCAATGTCATCAGCAATATCTGTAATACGTCTTGACACCGTATTGTTAGAAAGAGATAAAGCTTCAACCTTTTGAACAGACTCTTCATTAAATACACAAGATACTACATCTTTCAATATAGGTTTTATAAGTGATTCGCCAATAGTATGTGCTTCACCACGAAGAGAAATGTGCTTCTGTTGCATTTTCATTTTCTGTTTTGAATTTTTTTAACAAGACACTTTTAGATCTATTATAACTTTCAAGTTTTCTTTCGAAAAAAGAAATATCTTTATCTTTAAAAGTACTATGCTTTGTTTCCATATGTCTTTGTAACTTAGCTGGTACTAACGAACTGTTAGCTAATATTTTGTCACAAAGTATGCAAATAGCGCCTGGGGCTTCTTCATCACCAATTCTAGTAAAGCCATATAACAAATACCGAGGATCATACATACATACATACATATACTAAGGCTCTTTCCCCCTTACCAGGGAGGTAGCCAAAAAGGACAAGGCATAAAATCATTCCCACCCATTCCATCCCCGAAAACACTCCCATCTCAGCACCTCCTAGATGACTGGCCATCCCTGCACCCTGTCCACCGCCCTGGGTCAGAAGCAGTGTCGCAGGACACAGCACATCCACAGCAAGGCCGCTTCATTAAATCGGCGACCCCCCCTCTCCGTCCCCCCATATAAAGGAGAGAACGGGGAGAAATCCCTTCGGGCTGCGTCAATATTTTTGCTCACACACACTACCTCACCCCCCATTCCACCTCATGCATCACAACATTTTCCATATACAACCATTCTCCATTCACCCCTGTCTTCTGTCCTCTCCCGTCCTACCTCAACAGACATTCCCCTCCTCCCCAAAGCCCCCTTCACCCCATCCATCCATCTCATCCTAGGACGTCCCCTCATGTTCACTCTCTCCACATCTGCCTTCCATACCTCCTTTACTTGTCTTTCTTCACTCATTCTTTCCATGTGTCCAAACCATCCTAATACTCTTTCATCAACCCTATCTCCCAGCTCCCTTTCCACCCCTGTTCTCCTCCTCACTTCCTCATTTCTCACTCTATGAAGCCTAGTAACCCCCATCATACTTCTCAGACACTTCATCTCAAGCACATTCAAGTTCCTTCTCTCTTCCTCTCTTATGTTCCACGTTTCTGCTCCATACAGTGCTGTTGGCACAATCACTCCTTCATACAGTCTCCTCTTAGCATCCATTCCCAAATTTCTATTCCTCATTACACTTTTTAAACCACCAAGGCATTTACTCGCTTCTCTCAATCTACATTCTACCTCCACCTTCACTCCACCTTTTCCTGCCACATTTGCACCCAAATATCTAAAACTATCCACTTCCTCCAGTTGCTCTCCCTTAATGCTCACTTCCAGATTACTGCCACTTTCACCCCTTGTACATCTCATCACCTTACTTTTACCCACATTTATCTTCAGCTTTCTTCTATCACACACTCTCCCAAACTCTGTCACCAAATTCCTCAATCCCTCCTCCAATCCTGCCACAAGCGCAGTGTCGTCCGCAAACAACAGCTGGCTCACCTCCCACTTTTCTCCATTTTCCTTAACCATCTCCAATCCCTGACCCACTACCCTTGCATTCACCTCTCGCACCACCCCATCCATGTACAAGTTGAACAGCCAGGGTGACATAACGCATCCCTGACGAAGTCCCACCTTTACCTCAAACCACTCACTCTCTCCATTTCTAATCCTGACACAAGCTTTACTACTCTCATAAAAACTCTTGACAGCTCCTAGAAGCTTTCCTCCTATCCCGTATATCTGCATAACCTCCCACAGTGCCTTTCTGTCTACCCTATCATAAGCCTTTTCCAGATCAATAAAGGCCCAGGAAACATCCTTCCCCTTTCCTATAGCTTTCTCACATATCTGTCTTACCACAAAAATCTGATCTACACAACCTCTACCTGTCCTAAACCCACACTGTTCCTCACCAATTACTCCTTCTGTTCCTCTCCTAATCCTCTCAATCAAGATCCTCCCATAAACCTTCCCAACTACACTTAACAAGCTAATCCCTCTGAAACTACTACATTCACACTTGTCCCCCTTTCCCTTGTAAAGTGGAACTATACAAGCACTCCTCCAGTCCTCTGGCACTCTACTTTCTCTCCAGCAAACATTAAATAACCTCACCAGCCAGTCCACCATCACTATACCTCCTTTTTTAAGACATTCTGCATGGCATCTATCCATACCATGTGCCTTACCTGCTTTCATCATCTTAACTGCTGCCTTCACTTCATCCTTCCTTATTTCTTCTCCATTTTCCTCACTCATCACTCTCGTTTTCTTAGCATTTCCCACTGCAGTTATCTTTCCCTCCCTATCCTCCTTCACATTAAGCAACTCCCTAAAATATTCTGCCCATCTTCCCCTCACTGCCCTCTCCTCCATTATCATCTCTCCATCTGCACATTTTACCTTTTCTTCTCTAATTGATTCGCCTCCTCTTCCTCTCTTAATTTCTTTCCAAAACATCTTTTTATTACTTTCAAAATTTTCTGTCATACTCTTACCCCATTTTACATCTGCTCTCCTCTTTGCCTCCTTTACCTTTTGCTTTACTTCTCTTTTCTTTTCTCTGTACGTCTCATATGACTCCCTCGTCCTATTTTGTAACCAATCTGTGTAAGCTCGCTTCTTTTCTTCTACAACCTTCTTCATTTCCTCACCCCACCACTCACTACCCTTCCTTCTATTTTCTCCTGACCTTCTTGTTCCACACATCATCTTTGCACACTTTGTGACTCCCTCCTTGAACCATCCCCATTCCTCCTCCACACCTAGCTCTACTCTATCCCTCACTCCCTCCCACTCCTCCTTCAGCTTCCTCTTGTACTCCTTCTCCTTTTCCTCCTCGTTTAAAGAGTTCACTCTAAGTACCTCCCTACCTTTTGACCCTTTCCTCTTCCTCCATCTGTCCTTCACTCTCAACTTACCTTCCACCAGAAAATGATCTGATATTCCCCCACCCTCTCCCCTTAGCACATGTACATCCCTGACTCTTCCTATCATAATCCTATTTACCACTACATAGTCCATTAAAGCTCTATCTACCACCCTTCCATCCACCACCCTCTCCCATGTGTACTTATGCTTGACTTTCTTCCGAAACACTGTATCTGCTATCATCAACTCTCTTTCTAGACACATTTCCACCATCAACTCTCCACTACGATTCTTTCCTGGAACTCCACATTTCCCAACCACTCCATCAATTGGACCATTTCCTACCCTAGCATTAAGGTCTCCCAGTATTATTACATTTACACTTCTCCCTAAACCCTCTATGCACTCATTTAAATCTATCCAAAAGGCCTCCCTTTCTTCTACATTCTTCTCACTGCCAGGCCCATATGCACTTACAAAAACCGACATCTCCTTTCCCAGTTTCACCTTCATCCACATTATCCTTGAGGAAACCTCCTTCCACTCCACTACACGTTTACCTATCTCTTCACTTACTAGTATAGCCACCCCTTCCCTCCCTCGCCCTCTCTTCACTCCTGATAACCTCCCACTTACACTCCCAAACTTACAATCGCCCTTCCCTTTCAGCTTAGTTTCACTCAAAGCCAACACATCCATCTTTCTTCTTACAAACATACTACCTATCTCTTCCCTTTTACTCTCATCTGTACCACATCCACGCACATTAAAAGACCCAAACTTTAGGGTGCTGGTCCGAGGCCTTCCAGCCCCTCTTATGCCTTTGCTTTTAGGAATTTCCCCTGTGCGGCTACAAGGAGAAGGATGCCTAATCCCAATCCCCGTCCCTTTCTTCTCGCCTCTTACGATCCAAGTGGGAATACTTGGTGGCAGTATTCTTTTCCCCCACCACAGAAAAAGAAAATACTCAGAGAAATGGTACAGTATAGCAACAAGGGTTGGGGGACAGCATAACGGAGGGACAGTCGTAGTATAAAAGTGTCATCATTTCTCTATGAACAGAGTTTTCCTCTATCATAGACAAAATTATGTGTGGCTTTGGTCCGTAGGGGCGCCCCATTTAGACCCTAAAGTATCGACTGCATGCTACTTTCCCACAGTAACAAGCAGCCAATACCCCAGACAGATCATACTTACGCTTTTTCTTTGCTGGCTGCTGTTTAGAACAAAAGGAAGCAGATTTTATATTTTGCACATTAATCAAATTAGGCCTAGTAGTTGTCGACGGTTGTGCTGCAGGTTCAGAAACCTCTGTATCTTCCACAGATACATACATATACCAAGGCTTTTTCCCCCTTCCAAGGGAGGTAGCCAAAAAGGGAAAGGCATAAAAACACTCCCACCCATTTCATCCCTAAATACACTCCACACCCCTCCCACCCTCCCTCTCATCTGAGCACCTCCTGGATGACGGGTCATCCCTGCACCCTGCCCACCGCCCTGGGTCAGAAGCAGTG
>NC_134783.1:4045000-4047500 GCF_046742065.1 Oratosquilla oratoria
TATGTATGCATGTTTGTATGCATGCATGTATGTATGCATGTATGCATGCATATATGCATGCATGTATGTATGCATATTACTATCGTCACCTCCGTTACCACTGTAGTAACTATACAGTAGTTTACTTCCGTTGTTACTGTTCCCTTCTATGGTTTTGCATTTCTTCTTTCACTTTCAACTTTCTTTTCATCACTGTCTTACGTAAGAATGTCATTCACCATATCTTTCTGTAGGAGGTAGGCAATGCTTCTTTACGAGGATGAATTAAACGGAGGTAAAACTTTCCTTCTTTTCTTCTCGAATAACATTACACTTGACTTGTCACTTCACACCAAGGGACTCCCAACTGGAATCCTCAATTTACTCACTAAGCCATTTCGCACCGACGTCACGACTTCCCCAGTCCACTGAACTTTACTCCTACATCTAAGCACCTCCCCCAAGGGCGTGACTCTACTCCCGTAAACCAATAAAATTTTGTCCCCCTCCACCCTTTCTCTAATCAGAAAAACTGTCTTAAGCAATACTGCTTACTCAAGCAATGACGATATTAATGCATGACTGGCTTTGTTTACATATTGTTACATCAACATTATAGAGCAATAAAATCTGGTCCCTAGTGGTTGTTTATAAAATTTGACGAGAAGTAAGATTATGCAACTCCTTCGTGGCTATTATTTACCAAACATCCAACTCATAAAATTAAATTCTCGCCACCTACCATTCTATCTACCTTAGTTGTCTAACTTTTCTTCCAGCCTCTTACAATGTATGTATGTATGTATGTGTATGTATGTATGTATGTATGTATGTATGTATGTATGTATGTATGTATGTATGTATGTATGTATGTATGTATGTATGTATGCATGTATGCATGTATGTATGTATGTATGTATGTATGTATGTATGTATGTATGTATGTATGTATGTATGTATGTATGTATGTATGTATATCGACGAGTCCAGCGTTTACTTTCTTATATACAGTATGTATGTATGTATGTATGTATGTATGTATGTATGTATGTATGTATGTATGTATGTATGTATGTATGTATGTATGTATGTATGTATGTATGTATGTATGTATGTATGTATGTATGTATGTATGTATGTATGTATGTATGTATGTATGTATGTATGTATGTATGTATGTATGTATGTATGTATGTATGCATGTATGCATGTATGTATGTATGCATGCATGCATGTATGCATGTATGTATGTATGCATGCATGCACGTATGCATATATATATCGACGAGTCCAGCGTTTACTTTCTTCTATAGAATATGTATGTATATGTGTATTATGTGAGTATGTGTGTATGTATGTATGTATGTATGTATGTATGTATGTATGTATGTATGTATGTATGTATGTATGTATGTATGTATGTATGTATGTATGTATGTATATATGTATGCATGCATGAATGCATGTATGCATGTATGCATGTATGCATGTATGCATGTATGCATGTATGCATGTATGTATGTATGCATGCATGCATGCATGTATGCATGTATGTATGTATGCATGCATCCACGTATGCATATATATATCGACGAGTCCAGCGTTTACTTTCTTCTATACAATATGTATGTATATGTGTATTATGTGAGTATGTGTGTATTATGTATGCATGTATGTGTATATATATGTACGTATGCATGCATGTATGTATTTATGTATGTATATATGTATCTATATATGTATGCATATATGTATGTATATGTGTATGTATATGTGTATGTATATGTGTATGTATGTGTGTATGTATGTGTATATGTATGTGTGTATGTGTGTATGTATGTGTGTATGTATGTGTGTATGTATGTGTGTATGTATGTGTGTATGTACGTGTGTATGTGTGTATGTGTGTGTGTCTATGTGTGTATGTGTGTATGTGTGTATGTATGTATGTGTGTACGTGTGTAGTTTTGTATGTGTCTATGTATGTATGTATGTATGTATGTATGTATGTATGTATTTATGTAGTATGTATGTATGTGTGTATATATGTATGTATGTATGTATGTATGTATGTATGTATGTATGTATGTATGTATGTATGTATGTATGTATGTATGTATGTATGCATATGTGTATGTGTGTATGTATGTGTGTATGTGTGTGTATGTGTGTGTGTATGTGTGTGTGTATGTGTGTGTATGTGTGTGCATGTGTGTGTATGTGTGTGTATGTGTGTGTGTATGTGTGTGTGTATGTGTGTGTGTATTTGTGTGTGTATGTGTGTATGTATGTGTGTATGTATGTGTGTATGTATGTGTGTATGTATTTGTGTATGTATGTGTGTATGTATGTGTGTATGTATGTGTGTATGTATCTGTGTATGTATGTGTGTATGTGTGTATGTGTGTGTATATGTATGTGTGTATGTATGTGTGTATGTATGTGTGTATGAATGTGTGTATGTATGTGTGTATGTATGTGTGTATGTATGTGTGTATGTATGTGTGTATGTATATGTGTA
>NC_134783.1:4052500-4062500 GCF_046742065.1 Oratosquilla oratoria
AACACTGAAAGTAAGGGTATGATAAGGATTGGTAGTATATGTAAATCATTTGAGGGAGATCTTGAAAATGGTCTTCTCTTAATTTTCAAGGGAGGAGAGTTTTCAGGCAATGTGAAGTTGAAGGTTGAAATGTAGGTGTCATCGGTTAAATGCATTGTATTAAGGGTATTAGAAATGGTGGAAATAGTGTCTGCATGCAATTCGCAGTTATCTTGAATAGAGACAAGACCTTCAACCAAATCTAATTTAGGACTCAACCCGGGACAATTTATTGATACCTTTGTCTTGTTAGGGAAAAACAGGTAATGAGATCCTTGTATGTTACAATGAGGGATCTGGTCTACCAAAATTCGTTGGTAATGACAATTGTTCATAACAGACATATTCCTAACCAGAGAGGCTTCACATGAATTTTTCAAAGCTTCACGGAACACAAACATGGAAGAATGACAGAGGTAAAGATTCCTATTAAATCTTCTACACTCCTTCAACTTGTCATTAGAGACTCTGCTCTCCTTCAGATTGTCTACAGAAAGGATATAATTGATTGGGTCTACAATTGGAATATCTACTTCATAAAATGAACCATTTACCTTCAATGGGAAGGGTTTCAATTTGAATAAGTTAAATCTTTGGTTGGAGGAGAACGGGATTTCAATAATAACTGAAGTAACATTAAGGTAGGAGTTTAGCAATGGATAATATAATGCTACATTAGCTTCTTCAAAGAAAGGTTCAAAGTTCCAATCCTTCTTTGCTGACTTAATTACCTTTATAAGTTGAGGTATTGGAAGGAGAGAAGAAGTTACTTGACCCGAATTTGCCATAACTAAATCCTGTACAAAAGATTCCAATTGAACTTGCATCTCAGATAATTTCAAATGCATAGTATTGAGTAACAAAAAAAGTTGCATTGTATTCTCTTGTTCACTTTGTTTCAAGCTGAGATTCTCTAAGTTATCTGAAATATCAGAGATCATTTCCTCAATGTTTTTAATGCTTGATTGTAATTCATCAATTTTTCCAACTTTCTCCTTTAATGTATTTATTGAAATTTTCAAGTCAGCAAGGAAGGCAAAATTGGCAATTCCCAATCCAGCAAGAGCTCCTAAAGCCATTACTATTGCACTTCTCTTTTGTCTAACATTGCTTTTGAAATTTGAACCTATGATGTGCAATTTATCCTCTATTTCCTTTATTTTGTTTTCAAGTCTATCCTTAACATCTTTATTGGAAATGTTCTGTTTTAATATTTGCAAACTTTTATTAATGGAGTCCACATTTTCTTTAATTTTGGTTACATTTTTATAATCAAGAACTACTCTTACTACCTTATCAACCAAGATTAGGTTACCTTGATGATGTACCAATGCTCCAGGACGAATCGGATTCCAGTCCATGGCACTCACCAAACTTAATATTATTAATAAGGCAGTTTTCATCTGTAAAATACATCAAGATTAATGTTCAACTCTTGAAAAATATCATTATAATATTCTCCATATTCTCCAGGGTTATTAATATGTATGCACAAAGTATTACTATAATCATCTTCATAGATCTGCAAGCTAATTTTCCTTATGTCATCTAAATGTCCTATCAATTCTTCTCTTGATTCTAAATGTTTAAGTTTAAACTTGTTTCCACCTGCAGAATCAATTACCCTATATGGACCAGTGTACCTTGGTGAAAGTTTATTATTGGGTGAGGTTAATTTGACCATTACTAATTCTCCAATTTTCAGTTCTAGTTTATGAGCTATTTTGTGTTGTTGTTCCTTCATCCTTTGTGAATACACCTGCATATGTTTCCTAACTCTTTGGTGAATACTTTGAAGAGTATTTATCCTATTGGATATATAATCATCCATATTATATATGGGTTTTTGCTCTGCAGTCAACATTTCATATGGCAGAGTTTTGTCCTCCCCTAAAATTATAAAATGAGGTGTATCCCCAGTTGCTACATTAATTTGATTGTTCAGGGTACACTTAACACAAGGAATCCAAGTATCCCAAGTTACACTATGAGGACTTATTAGGGTTCTAAGACATATAACTATCTTTTTGTTTAACCTTTCTACTACTCAATTACTTTGGGGATGGTTAACGAGTATATTGACTTTCTTGATGTGGAATACATTACATAGATTTTCCAAGATTTTGTTATTAAATTCAGTCCCATTATCTGAAACTAGGATGTTAGGTGTAGTAAAATTACAGATTATCTGATCATAGATTACGGAAGCAATAGTTTCAGCTTTCTTATTGATTATGGGTTGCAATATACAAAATCTTGAAAAATAATCAATAGCAACAAATAGGTATTTAAAGCCGTTCTCGGATAATGGTAATTCCAATGTATCCATGTGAACTCTTTCCCAAGGTTTCTGTTGAATGGGATAGGTGAGTATAGGAGCAGGTTTTGGTGTATTTCCCTTCACCTTTACACATTTTACACACTTTTCTATATAATCATATATAGTTTTCTTCATTCCTAGCCAAAAGTATTTAAGTTGTGCTTGTCTATAAGTTTTATCCTTTCCAGGATGTGAACTACAATCACTATCATGAAGTAACTTCAATATCTCATTTACCAGAGTTTGTGGTATAACCAACTGATTTACTTGACCTCTAGAAATATCTTTCCCATTTACAAATGTTTTCCTATACAATATTCCATTAATCAAATGAAATTCCTCTATCTTATACCCCTTTGGTAGCTTTGGAGGATCTCCTCTTGGGTTCATCAAATGCTTGATTATTGAATCACATGTCTCATCATCTCTCTGTTCTCTTATTAGCATTTCTTCATCTTAAGTTACTAATTCTTCTATACTACAAACAAAATTAATCAACCCAGTCCCAGTCATTGGTTGACTAATGTTTCTAGAAAGTGGATCTGCTACATTCCTTCTACCCGGAATATATTCAAATTGAACTTCATAGCACTGAAGTATCGCAAACCATCTAGCAAGTCTGCCTCTAAGATTCTTATGCTTAAATAAGTTCTGAATAGCTGTGTGATCAGTCCAAACTCTGATGGGATACCCTAGGATCATATCCCTAAAACTTTCTAAAGAATAAATTACTGCTAAAGTTTCTCTTTCAGTTATAGAATAGTTTCTCTCCGCACTATTACAAAGTCTGGATGTGTAAGCTATGGGTTTTAAAGTTCCATTTCTCTCTTGCATTAGTATGCCTCCTAACCCTATGTCAGACGCATCAGTACAAAGAATAAATTCTTTTTCATAGTCGGGGAAAATTAAAATAGGTGAACTCGTGAGTTTATCTTTCAACTTGTCAAAAGCTTGCTGTTGCGCAGGTCCCCACATGAACTTTGAGTCCTTTCTTAACAATGAACTTAGTGGATTAGCAATGTCAGCATAACTTTGAATGAATTTTCTATAATATCTTGTTAATCCCAAAAAGCTCCTAACCTTGTCTACATTGGTCGGAACTGGAAAATTCTTGACAGCGTCAACCTTTGAATTTACTGTACTCAGCCCGTGTCTGTCTATCTTATGTCCTAAGTAAATGACACTGTCTTGCAAGAACTTACATTTTTCAAGTTTTACTTTTAACCCAGCTTCTCCTAGTCTTGAGAATATCAAATCTAATTTCTTAAAGTGCTCCACTGCAGTCTGAGAAACTATTAAAATGTCATCTAGAAATACACTGGCAGTGTTTCCTAACAATCCATCTAGAATAGTATTCATTAATCTCATGTAAGTTAATGGCATATTACATAACCCAAATGGCATTCTCTTGAACTCATAATGTCCTGTTGTAGTAGAAAATGCTGTGAACTCTCTTGAATCTTCATGCAATTCTATTTGCCAAAAAGCTGATTTGATATCTATAGTACTAAAATATCTATTCTCAGTTCCCAAACTTCTCAAAATGTCACCAATAATGGGTAATGGTAACCTGTCACGAATGGTGTGCTTATTCAATTCCCTGTAATCAATAACTGGTCGCATGGTCCCATCAGACTTTGGTACTAAGATCAACGGAAAATTCCACTCGCTTTTACTATGTTCAATAATATCCTCTGATAACATTTCAGTGATAAGTTGATCTACTACAGCTAATTTAGAGTGAGGAACTCTGTAAGCTGGTATGTAGATAGGTTGTGTTCCTGGTTTTAACTTAATGTGATGTTTTAAAACAGTTGTTTTGCCTAAGGCGTCCCCCGGCAAAGCAATTGCTTTTTCATGTTTCATAAGCAAAGCAAATAAAGCTTCATCCAACTCAGGGCAATTAGTTGATTGTAATAATTCTTTATATCTATTTCTTAAGTCTATGCCTTCTTGTACTGAACAAATTGATGAAGTTGGTAATTCTATCTCCTCACTATTCTCATTTAAAATCTTAATAGGTTTAGTACACACCTGAATACATCCTATTTGTGTACCTTTCTTTAAAACTATCTCTTTATTCATAGTATTAATTACTAATACTTCTACTCTGTTCTTATTTGTCTTATAAATCCCTGAGTCCCACTTCAATCCTTTAATTTTAACTGATTCAGGGACTGTAATTACTTCAGAGTCTACATTGATTCCTTTCAAACACACTTCAACCTTATTAATTGACATGGGATGTAACAATGTCGACCTTGTTAATCCGCAATCTGCAATTCTCAAGGCATCTGTGGTTGATAATTTAGTAATCTCTGGGATTTCCTGAACTTCTGAGTTGGGTTCACAAATTGTTTTACTTTCTGTAGGGTTGGACCGCTCGGCCACGCTATCTAGGATAGAAATGTTATCTAAGGATTCATTGATTCCTGTCACTGGTCTTAAGTCTGGTTGATTTAAGAATGGGATTAACTGTGACTTCACTAAAATTCCTAAGTCAGCAGGACAAATTACCATGTTTTCTTTTCTCATAGTTGCAAATCCTATCAATAAATCTCCTGGAAAAACAGACTCTTCTACCACTATCACTGGGATGTACAATTGTTCATTTGTATACAAGGCAACTTCTAGCTCAATCTTACCTAATGTTTTTAACTGATTTCCAGTTACACCTTGCAATGTGTAACGGATTGGTTCCAACATTTTCACTCCTTGGTTCAACTGGTTTAAAACTTTACTAGTAATTACATTAACTACAGACCCTGTATCAATAAAAATTTGAATAGGCTTATTGAACACTTTACCTGCAATGAGAGGTCCTACAGAAGTTTTACCAACAGTAATTATCAGTTTGTCAGTTTCTTTCATCTCCCTTGCATTCCCATATTTAACACAATACCGCCTATCGGTATATATATGGGGAGGTCTGAAATGGTTTATTCTGTGTCTGGGGGTTTTCCTCTTAGCCCTGGGGGTACCCGAAAATTCCGGCACTCATGAGTTCTATGTCCGATTATATTATGGTAAATACAGAATGGAGGGTTCCTACATTGATACTCATTGTGACCTTCGTATTTGCAATTTCTGCAAATAATCCCATAAAAACATTCTTGTGCCTTGTGTCCCCATGCATTACAATTAAAACAAAGTATTCTGGTATCCCTATCCCTAGATGGACTTCTAGCATGTCGCCTATGTCCTACTTCTGTTTTCTTAAACTCTCTAGAGTTCCTATATTGGCTATGTTGATTTATAGGCATTACATATGGGTTTATAGTTCTGGTCTCACTGTATCCTTGAAGAAGATAATCTACTTCTCCTAAACAGATATTTGATTTTAGATCTTTGTACAGCCTTTCTGCTGTTAAGTCATCAGAATTCTTTGCCAATAAGCTAAATGTAATCAATTTGATTACCTGTGAGATTTTCATCTTCTCACTAGATCTTTCTATCCAGTCTGAATCTTTCAAGATAGAATTCATGTCTTTTGACCATCTATCTAATCTAGCTAAGTACTCTGTGTCAGTTTCACTTGTCCTAACTTCCTTAATCATTTTTACCAATGATCTAATAGGATCCTGATCACATTTGGACATGAAATGTTTAAGAAAGGCTTTCTTGTAATTATCATATTGATTAATTTCTTCCATTTGCTGGAAGTTAATGACAAACCTCGCCCTTCCATGCTCTGGATCTATATTCTCCTTGAGAATCTCAATCTTACGATTCTCATTGGTAATGTTTTTACTAACTATAAGAGTGTCAATGAGGTTCAGGAACTTGTTTACACCATATGTGTTAGACTCCTGTGAATTTTGGAATATTTGTATTTGATGTGTGAATTTCGTGTCTCAACACGTTAGAATTCTGAGGGGTACTCATACTTATTACTAATAGCTTGCTTTAGCCTGGCTGCTTGCGATGTCGCTTCGTGATGTCAATGTCTGGTTTGACGTCCTTCTACGGTCTTGTCATTCGTCAACGACGTTGTTCCTCCTCCATCACACACTCTGCCTTGAAGACCGCCTTGTAGATGATGATCACCTTGAAGAATCTTGAAGAATGCTTGTTCCCAACGTAGCAGTTACTTGAAGTTGTAGATTTCTCTCGTAGTCGTCTTGGTTGTCTTGTTCCCGTAGACTTCTTGCGCCACTTCTCTTCGGAGGTGTTTAACACCCAGTTCGTTCGTCGCACCGCTGTTCACCACTTTCACCTCCCCTTGTCACCACTGTCACCACCACTGTCGGTTCTCGATGTTTACACTTAAATTTGACTTGTAATATCACTCGTCTCAAGGCCCCTTGCCTTCGTTAAGTGAGTTTCCCTAAATATTCAAGTTCCTCTTAAGCAGTAGTCTCACTATTTTCTAGGCCCCGTGCCTATTCCTCTCGTCCTTTGGGTTAATAAAAGGGTGGTGAATTTTCTTTCTTCTTTCACTGTAATTTCACCTACTGGTTACACTCGGGATCTCTTTCTCTCGTCTCTACATCGTTTCTCCCTAGATCGTCTCTCTAGATCGTCTCTTGATCCTCTCTCACGAGATCCCGTATCCTACGCTAAGCTACCTTCGTCTGACGTCACTAATTTTTCTAATCCAATCTCCGGTGACTTTTCAAATAAATGTCACTCCTTATGGGCGTGACTTTGAATTCCTGCACCAATAGTTTTTTCCTCCTTCTCCACCTTGCACCAAGCCGGAAAGCCATTACAATGCCACTAGCGATATCGTTTACCTCAGCATTAGTCAAACGAAGCTAACCTGCGCTTACAGAGTTTGATTACATCATCGATTATAAAACAGTCACCACCGTCGGTGTGTTTACATAGACATAGCGTCACCTCAATGTTTTCAAAACAACAGGCGAGCAGGCAGGCTCATTTCCATTCGTACAACTACCGGCCTCTTACAGGGCGGCACCGATACCGGTGTCGCTGGCATCGACTTGCAGATGAAAGGGTCGTTGGAAATCGGGTGCCCTTAGAACGGGTGCGTTAGTGAGAAGGGACTTCAGGTTTTTTAAGGCTTTCTCACAGGCAGGAGTCCACACGAAGTCGTAGTCTTTTCTCAACAGGTCAGTCAATGGTTCTGCTACATCTGAAAAATTAGGACAAAAACGGTGATAATAGCCACTCATTCCAAGGAAACGACGTACCTCTCTACGATTAGTGGGTGTTGGTACATCATTAATGGCTTTTATCTTGGCGTCTATTGGAAACACTTGGGAATTGCCAACTTTAAATCCCAAATAGGGGACCTGTGTATGTCCGAAATCACATTTGGACAAATTGATGGTAAGGTTTGCTTGGTCTGCTCTATAAAAGAAATTATCTAAGTGTTCAATATGTTTTGTCCAAGACTGACTAAATATTATCACATCATCTAGATAAGTTTTTACTCCTGGCAATCCTGCAACAAGACTACTTATAATTCTTTGGTAAGTGGCAGGGGCATTTTTAAGCCCAAATGGTATTGCTTGGAATTGAAACAATCCCTCTTCCATAATGAAGGCGGTAACTTCCCTTGAGCGAACGTGTACCGGGATTTGATAGTATCCCCTTAACATATCCAGCTTGGATACATACTTGGCAGTTCCTAGACTGTCTATAATATCATCTATCCTAGGGATAGGAAAAGCATCGTCCTTGGTATGGGCATTGATTTTCCTGTAGTCAATGCACAGGCGATACGAATTGTCAGGTTTAGGGACAAGAATGCAAGGAGATGCCCAAGGACTACTGGAGGGTTCAATTATTTCCTGTTGAAGCAGAAGGTTTATTTCTGCCTTTAGGAACTCCTTCTTTTTTGGATTGACTCTATAAGGGGCTTGTTTGATAGCTCTTGGCGAGTCTAGAATTATTTCATGCTCTATCAAAGGAGTGAATCTTGGGGAATCTAGAAATAATTTTGGAAAAATTCTTAAGAGAGAAGGAATGTCTTTACCTTGTTTCTCAGATAAGTGCCCTACTTTTATCTGAAGATTTTGTAGTATCTGAGAGTTTTCCAAGGGAATCTCAGGAGGTGTATGCAGGTTATCAGGAGGCTCTTCCGATTCTATTGTGGTAGAGCTGCAAACTGGAATTGGATCTCTGGAATAATAAGGTTTTAAGGTATTTATGTGACAGAGACGGGAACTCTTTCTTCTGTCTGGAGTTTTGATTATGTAGTTGAGATCACTAGCTCTGGACAAGACTTCATAGGGCCCTTTGTATTTAACCTGCAATGGATCTCCTGGTATGGGAAGATAAAGTAACACTTGATCTCCTGGAGAGAAAGTTCTAATTTTACAATCTTTATCATACCGACCTTTCATTACTCGTTGAGCATTCGTTAAGTTCTCTCTTGCCAATTTCCAAGCTTCTAACAACTTCGCGGTGACCTGGGACACGTATTTCAAAAAAGGAACTGGTGGTTCTTCTTCCATCCATTGTTCATGAAGTATCTTTAGGGGACCACGGACTTCATGACTGAAGACTAATTCTGACGAGCTGAATCCAAGGCTTTCTTGAATTGTTGTTCGGGCGGCGAACAGCAAAAAGGGGAGTCCGTCTTCCCAACTTCGAGTGTTCTCAGCACAGAAGATTCTCAACATTGTCTTGAGCGTTTGGTGAAAGCGCTCTAGAGCACCTTGTGATTGAGGATGATAGGCGGAGGAAGTTACATGATTTATACCTAGTGTTACAAGGGTTTCTCTAAACTTGTTGGAAAGAAAATTACTCCCTTGATCACTTTGAATGTTCTTGGGAAATCCTACCATAGTGAAATATTTCAACATTTCTCTAATTACGGTTTGAGTTTTGATATTTTTCAAGGGAATTGCTTCTGGAAAACGGGTGCTCATACACACGATGGTGAGAATGTACTGGTTTCCTTTACTAGAAGGAGGTAAAGGTCCTACACAGTCAATTAGAATTTTACTAAATGGCTCTTTCATTACAGGAAAGGGATGGAGTAGAGCTTCTACAATTTTCTGGTTGGATTTACCTACAAGTTGACATGTATGACATGTTCTACAATATTGGGCAACATCTTTGACAACCGTGGGCCAATGGAAATGTTGGGTTATGTTGAACAAGGTCTTTCTTACCCCTACATGACCTGCCAAGGGAGTATCATAAGCCAGTTTTAGAACATTATTCCTGAAAGCAAGGGGGAGGACTATTTGATTCCTTACTTGCCATGGCTGGTCAGCGGTCGCGGTAGATGCTCTCCATTTTCGCATTAGGACTCCGTTTTCTATATAGAAACCTCGTGACATATTTTCAACTTCTTCTGGAGACGAAACAAACTCATACAAATTTTTAAGAGAAGGATCTGACTTCTATTCTTTGATTAATTCTGCTCTAGATAGAGAAACTGGTGAAGAAGAAGAGGATGGGTCAGTTTGGGAGAATAGGGATTCTAAATTATAGGTCTCCTCTTCATATTTCTTGTATTGAGATCGGGTTACAGCACAAACGGGAAACAACTGTAGGTTATATGAATGTTCTACTGAGGTCTTAGGGTTATTTGTTATTAAGGGAGAAATGACTTTACTTCCAGCGATGTCATTGGCCAACAATAACGATATTCCTACTATGGGAAGAGAGTCTACTACCGCTACTTTGACCATTCCGGTTGCTAAATCAGACCGCAAGAAA
>NC_134783.1:4070000-4075000 GCF_046742065.1 Oratosquilla oratoria
CCTCACATTCCGTGCTTGGCTCTCGTCGAGAACGGACCTACACCTGAAGGTGCGAAACTATCGCCGTCAACTACTTGAATCCAGTGCTCGTCGTTAACGACTCGTACCGGCTGTCTCAAGTTGTGTTACTGTGCTACAAACTACTGCGCGCTAGTAAATCAGCCTACCTTCTTATCAAGGCCCTCCCTTCCTCGATGGAATACTCGGGGTCGGAAGCGGCGTCCAGCTTAGAGCAGGACTTAATGATTTCCGACACTGATGACGACATTAGTGTTAACCACTGGCCCGACCTGCCTCGTCCTACCTCCACTCCCCATCACCCTCCAACAACCACCCAGCATGATACCCATCAGTCTACAGCGCTCCCCAGTACCAAACGGCGGGCCGACGACACCTCTACCTTCCCCGCAGGAGAATGTCAACCGCCTGCTGCCAAGACGATCAAGGGAACCTCAAGTGAGTGTAATAAGGCTCCTATTCGCCCTACCCTGCCTAATCACAGTGCTACTCCCGTTGCCCCCACCCGACCCTCACCCGCCCTTCCAGCATTTGCTCCCCGAGACAAGTATATTAAGTTGGCCTTTAGCGGGAACCCATCCACAGAAGTTAAACTCCGCTGGCTGTCAACTATCACCAAGACTTTCCACCTGCAACGGGATACGGCCGAGGTTAAGATGGCTGCACTCACCTCTCGATTCATCTACATATCAAGACAACGCACAGACATCCTGGACCGAGTTACTACAAATGAATTTATGTCACTGCCTCTTCTCCCTCAAGACTCCCCCGAAAGACCACGTAAGTACCCCCCAATACCTGCTCACTCGCTATCCCGTTGACGTGGATCACAAGCTTGCCCTACAGCTCCCAGGAGTACACTCAGCCAGGCGCTTCATGCAGAACGGTACCCCCATCAACCGCATTGTTATTGTGTGGAGCCTCCCCGAAACACCCCCCGACACCATTACCTTTGACTTCCTCCCTCTCCTCCCCCCGTGTCAAGTCCAAAGACTCCGTGACGACCGACCCTGGTGCTACAGGTGTTGGGGTATCGGTCACATATCCAGGTACTGCTCCGCCTCCCCTAAGTGTGCCTGGTGTGCCGCCGCCCATGAATCCAGAGAATGTCCCGTCCGAAGTGCGCCCCCGCCCCCATCTGCGACTACTTCCACCTCTGAACCTCCACCACAGCCGAACCCATCACAATGGAAGTGCCCCCGATGTCTACAGCCAGGTGTCAACGTCTGGCACGGCTGTACTCGGCGCCAGACCCAGACCAATGGCCCCACCTCAGCCCCACCACCTCCTCCCGCCCGGACTGTTCTCTCTGCTCCCACCCCCCCTCAGCAAGACGCTGCCCTCCGTAAGGCCGTTGCAGCCCTTCAGGCGCGATGTGCAGCACTCGAGGACCGCTTCGCCTCCCTTGACACCAGGATTGACAGCCTTGTCTCAGGCCAAACTACTACTGCCACCAGACTCTCCACACTGGCGGAATCCCAACAAACCCTCGTCTCCTCCATCTCCATGCTTGCCGAGAGAATGGAATCCATTGCAGCTCGTCTCGACAAACTATGTAAGTTACAACCCAGTACTAGCCAGTCTTCCTCGAATCGTCCATCCACCTCCACACTCCGGTCTCCTACTAGCAAACGCAACGTTCGTAACTAACATTCACCTAGACCTCCTTTCATGGAACATCAATGGTATCACCAACCACAAAAAGTACACACAATTGAAGGCATATGTACAGACACATCACCCTTGTGTCATTTTTCTACAGGAGGCGTTTCCAAACCGGCCCAACACTGCACCACAGGCACCCTCCCTTCCCGGATATATCCCCTATATTCATACGATACGAAACGGTCTTCTAACATACATACACAATACACTGATACACCGTCTTCTGCGCTCCTCTACAGACCCTGACGTAACATTCCAACTCTTCGAGATAGAAATTGGGGGCGGAATCCTACAGCTCTGCAATATCTACTCTGCTCCCGCACGTCTTCGTCCAACCACTCTTCCACCACCTACGATCAACCGTATAATATACGCAGGGGATTTCAATGCTCGACATCCTGCATTGGGAGATCGTCCTGGCACCACTAACCGCCCTGGTGTTCACCTACTATCCTTCATCCGACAACATCATCTGACCCGCTGGGACACAGGTGGCGCCACACACTCCCGGGGAGGCACCCTGGACCACGTCCTCACCTCTGGCTTGGTATCATCCCGCATCCAGTGCTCCTCAGTACCTGCATTATTCTCAGACCATATTGCTCTTCTCTTCCACTATTCTCTTCCTACGATACCTACACCCCCTATCACACGCCTACGCCTCACCATACCCCCCAAATACTGCCCGACGTACATTTCATACATGACCTGCATACTACCTACCTTAGACTGTTCCTCCCCCGACCAGTTATACAATAGCCTTGTCTCCGCCACCCACGACTTTTACAGGCTTTACGTATCACGACCCCACCTCCAACGTCGCCCTCCTCCTCACTCGTGGTACCTAGACACCCGACTTCAGGACGCACAGAAAGAAGCGGAGCGCGTTGGACTCATGTTCCAAACTAACCCATCTCCTGAACTACTTCATCGTTACCAGCAATCCAGAGACGATTTGACAACCCTCCTAGAATGTGTAAGTACTGACTCCTGGAAGAGATTCACGGACAGAATTAATCACCAAACTAGTGTAGCCTCCATGTGGCACCTTATTCGCAGGGTAATTAAGAAGACTCCTGCTACTGCCCGTCATCATTCCCCCACCGTATTTGCCGAACAGCTCATCGTCACGTGGTCAAACCAGTCCAACCCTGCCAACCTACCTACCCCCGTCCAGGATGCCCTCTCCTCCGGTGCTTTTGCTCGTGGACTCCGCTTAGTACATGCTCTGCTGCAAGAGGATGATGAAGAAAATATACCATTCACTGAAGATGAACTACGACGTGCTCTCTTGAGAGGTAAAGCCACGTCCCCTGGGGATGATGGCATTACCTACAATGTGCTACGATTACTGCACCGTGTACCCGGTAACCCCCTCCTTCGCCTCTACAATATGTGTCTACGAGATGGATATATCCCACATGCCTGGACCACGAGTACAATAATCCCCATACCCAAGCCCGGTACAGCAAATTTCAGGCCCATCTCCCTTACATCCTGCTTCTGCAAAGTAATGGAAAGAATCTTGCTCACCCGACTGATGTACCAACTACAAGATCGCCTTTCTCCACGTCTCTTCGGCTTTCTACCCCAACGCAGCACCCATCACTGCCTCGTCGACTTATATTCTCGCCTCTCCCGTGACAGTGTTGTGGCATTTATAGATCTAAAAAGTGCATTTGATATAGCAAACCGAGACGTTATTTTAGATCAATTAATTGACTTTGGAATTAAGGGTAAATTACTACGATGGATTAAGGGCTACCTCAGTAACCGAACCTCCCGTGTCTTCTTTAGCGGTGCCTACAGCTCCTCACGGGATTTTCATCTCGGCACTCCTCAAGGAGGGGTACTAAGTCCATTTCTCTTTAATATACTTATGCATCGTCTCCTCACGTCTTTGCCCACTATTCCTGAGGTCACAATTACATGCTATGCAGATGACCTATGTATTCACACTACCTCCCCAACACACCTACAACTCTTTCTTACTTCTCTCTCCCAAGCTTCTACTAACTGTGGCCTTGTTGCTTCCCCACAGAAGAGCAGAATTTTCTCCTACCGCCCTCCTGCCACGCTGCCAGAGTTCATGATTGGAGACTGCATCATCCCACTAAGCTCCCAGTACTGCTACCTTGGTGCACCAGTACGAATCTCGGAAACTCTTTCTGCCCGGCGTCAATCCCATACCGTAATTCGTGAATTGCTAGATCGTCTACAACGTCGGCTCCGGCCTCTCCAGTGGCTCACCAACAACTCTTCCGGTATCTCCATCCCCGTGGCCAGAACTGTCTATATTACTTTTATACGCTCTGTTGTTGATTACCTCTCCCCTGCCTTAATTCAACTTCCTCGATATGCTTTAGAGCCACTGGAGATTTTTCAGAATAAAGCCATGAGAATCATTCTCGGTTGCCCAATGACTACCAGAATTGTCAACATGCAACGGGAATTACGGCTTCCATCCCTAGTTGAGAGGATTTATTCTAATGTCACCTGCCTCACAGTTAAGTGTATACACTTTCCCCACATCTCACCGCACTTCACAGCACTGGTCAGAGATTCTCTCGGCCCCGCTCCGCCCGTCCCCCGCCTCATGCCCCCCGGTCGCCGTCTTATAAAGTCTATCTCCTCCTTCATTCGCAGCCTAGATTTACAAGTACCAGTAGCTGACATACCCCCAGGCCCTCCCCCGTGGACGCTACCATCGCCTGTGGTTAGCTTCACTCCTACAGCAAAATGTGACCCACCTCTTCTACAACTACAGCTAGCCTTGGAACATGTTACCCAGGTAACATCCTCCATCACTGCTCCGCATCGCCTCTACACTGACGGGTCACTACAATCGGATGGTGCAGCTGGAGGAGCAGTCTACTCACCTGACCTACCGCCGCCTCCTGAGGGCTGGGTCGGCCGTCGACTCAGAGATCACTCCAGCTCCACATTGTGTGAACTATACGCCATCTTAGATGCTATCAGTCTCGTTTGCCAAAGAGGAGTGAATGCTGTCATTATATGTGACTCTAAGCCTGCACTGCAATCCCTCACCGCTATTCATCCCACTCACCATTCTGTTGTACAACAAATCCTTTCCTTTCTATCCCTACTAACTATCCGTAATCTCTGCATTGAATTTATTTGGATTCCATCTCATGTAGGTTTGCACCACAACACCAAAGTAGACCGCCTAGCAAAAGAAGCCTGCCGACTCCCCCGTCGTGGTGATGGACGACCTCTCTCCCTGCTATGTTACCTCAACAGGGTCCGCTCCGCTGCACTTCTGCCTGAGCAACGTCGACGGGACACCGAGAGACCCT
>NC_134783.1:4080000-4087500 GCF_046742065.1 Oratosquilla oratoria
TATGAAGGAGTGATTGTGGCAACAGCACTGTATAGGGCAGAAACATGTTGTTGATTTGTATTTTCTCTTTGTAGTTTTTATTGCCAAAGGAGGAGCGAAATGGCTTGTGAAGGTTGCGTGAACCTAGAGGTCCGTCTCAGGATGTGTGAGAAGAAAATTCGTCTTCTCAGGAGTGCGCTTCGTGAGAAGAGTGAACCCTCCCAACAACCCAAAGAGCGTTCTACTTCTTCCCCTACTGTCACTGCCGTGAGTGAGTGGCGTTCCGTGGGGTCCCGTTTGTCGAGCCCGCGTTCGGTAGACGTGTGCCCTGTGGAGCAACCGCTGGCTCTAGCCAATCATTTTCTCTACTGGAGGATGAAGTGGCTGAAAACCAGGAGTTCTTGGTGGTGGGGGACTCCATGGTGCGAGGCTATGACGACATCCTAGAGCGGAAGACTAAGCGATGTTGCAAGCTTGTATGTCAACCGGGCCGTGGGATCGCCGATTGTACCCAGTCCATCAGGGAGCAAAGACGGAAGAACACGGTTACGATAGTTCATACGGGAAGTAACGATGTAGGTAGGGTGAATTACAAGGTCCTCCTTCATGAGATGAAGGAACGTAGGAGCCGTCACGTAGTCTGTGGGATCCTCCCGAGGATCTACGCAGGCTCGTGTTGGAACAGTAGAGCCATAGGGATCAATGATAGGATATCGCAGTTGTGTACACAATTGGGATACCACTTTCTTGATCCTTGGTATCTCTTTTCTAGGCGCCATGACCTTTACGCTTCTGATGGAATCCACCTTACCCGCAGAGGCAAAGATGTTCTTACAAACCTCATTCGCCTGGGGATGTTGTATCTACAGAATATGTTGTTAACCAAAGACATCCCACTCCCTGCTGAACCATGGGAAACACTTGGCATTGACCTACTTAAAATGCCAACGAGACATCAAGGTTCCAATTATGTACTCACGGCAGTCGACTATCTGTCAAAGTACACAATCTTAGTTCCACTACAGGACAAAACAGCAGAGACTGTGGCCAAAGCATTGGTTAACAACATATTCTGTAGATACAACATCCCCAGGCGAATGCTGTCTGACAATGGTTCAGAGTTCAAGAACGAGGTAATGCGCGAAATAGCACATCTATACAACATAGATCAAACCTTCGCCACTGCCTACCACCCACAAGGGAATGGACTAACAGAACGCACTAATAGAAAAGTGCTTGAAATCATCAGACCTTTGGCCAACGATCTTACGGACAGTTGGGAAGATTGGCTACCCCAGGTACAAGCCAGTATCAACAGCACAGTCAACTCCGCAACAAAGATGTCCCCCCCATGAGATCATTTCTGGCCAAAGAATGCGCCTATCCTACCAAATCTTCAACCAACCACCACCCCCCTTATACAACCTAGATAACCTTACCCAATGCCTAAAAAGAGGCATGAAAAAAATATATACAAACAAGTCAGAGAAAACCTCAAAGCAGCTCAAGAAAGAACAAAAACAAAACAACACAAACGATCATCTCCACTTAACATAACACTTGGAGACACAGTCATGGTCAGAGATTCTAATAGAACTAACAAACTCAAACCTAAGTTCTTAGGCCCCTTCACAGTCACAACATCACTCCCCAACAATGTTTTCCTACTAACGGACCCTTCCGACCACACAACCGTAACCATACACGGAGAGAAATTGAGGAAAGTTAAACTTAACCTCAACCCAACCCCACCTCCTAACCAGAACCCACCTACCGGACTAACAAATAACCCAACCAAGCGCAATTCCCATCACATGACACTGCGTCGACGCAACTAAAACATACTCTCTAGCTCTCGCCCCTGAAGATGCAGGACGTCAAGCATTCCTCAGTGGAGGTTAAAATGGCCAAATTACAATAAGAACTCCCTTCCGCATATCTATCAAACCTTCTCTACTTCCTTCCGACCACTATAACCTTAGCGAGAGTCAGATATACATATCCTCATTCACTAAAACATAACGTTCATCCACAGGATGCAACAACTACTTCTGCTACCTCTTCTCGTCCACCTCTCACTCACCATTCCCATACTGATACCAAGAGCAATCGTCAACAACCACGGCACTACCGCATGCGTTAAAGACTCCATCATGGTCAAGATGCGTATTTCTCCTGAACTCTTGATAAACCCCCTCATAAAAATCCACAAAAACCTATTACAAATAGAGCAACTAATCTCCTCCCAAATACCCAACACCACAGGTCAAAACTACGAAATCTCAATGACACTATACCACAACGTCAACGCCCTACACGAAAAAATGAACACCATCAAATACACAGTATACCACCTTCCCAACCCAGATAATGAATCCCCAAAGAACAATAGAGCCAAACGCGGACTTTTTAACTTGATAGGTATCATTTCTAAATCCCTATTCGGCACCGCAACTGAACAAGACGTAAATACGGTTCACTCACACATAGAAAATATAACAAAGGTACTACACCAACAAGGCAAGCTAATCAACCTAAACTAAAAAAACATAGATCTCCTCGGCACCTCAGTAAATTCGGTAATTGACAAGATAAATCACCTCACAACATTCACAACTTCCCGCTTAGCTAAGATTATCCATTCACAAATAGCCCTCTTCTTCCTCCACCACATAAATGAACTCGACAAACAGCTAGACAGGCTAATAAGTCACAGTAATCTTGTCCAGAGCGACATTTGGAACGCCCACGCAGGTATAGTCACCTCTCAAATGATCACTCCAACCCAACTTACTCAAACACTACGACAAGCTCACAATACATTGAAATTCACCCCCTTCTTTCTCAAGAACGAAATACAACACTACTACCCCATCTTAGCATCAACTATCTTTCAAGAATTTATCCTTATCAACATACCTATGGACCCGATCAAGAGATTCTCCCTTTGGGAAATTTATCCCTTCCACTACCCTTACCAAAACCGCACCATGACCCTCAACCTACCAACCTCCACCATCCTAAAATCAACGGAGGGTCAATGGATTTCACAATCCTCACCGGAAACCATGACAACTTGCAAGATAGCACGACCTAACTTCCATATCTGCCCAGCTTACCCATTCCACTTCCAATTAACCAAATCCCAACCTTGCCTCTCAGAACTCACCACACCCAAAGTCAACTTTTCCGAGACATGTGACTTTCGCTTTTCAGACAACACTCAAATACACCACACCCACGTAGAACATAAACACTTCATATTTCTTCCCCACCCCACATTAGTATCCGTAATATGCCTACACAAACCACCCTCCCATCTTAAGATCAACGGCTCTATCACTCTACCAGACACCTGCCACATCTATATGATGGACTCAATGCTCCTACCTAACAAACTCCACTACCAAGGCATTCTCAACACCACCCACGATCTAGGTCCCATAACCCAACTAACACTTCCACCCCTCCCTAAGGTCCCCGATACCATCCTCCCAAGTAAGATAGACATGGTACGTCTCCTAAATAAATCAACTACTCTTGATATAGACTCTTTAGATCTACACTACAAAATCTTACCCTATGCCTCCACTGCCCTCTCACTCTTAATCATCATTTTTATACTAATAATACTAACAAAATACTTTTGCATGAAATAAGTCTTTGAAAAAGTTTTTTTTTTCCTTTTCCCAAATTGCTGTAAACCTAGGATAAGTTTTACCTTGTGTCTCACCAATATCTTACCACAGATAATGCCATACAAACTCACAGATAAGAGTTTCTCACAAAACATACTATAGTGCCATACAAACTCACAGATAAGAGTTTCTCACAAAACATACTATAGTGCCATACAAACTCACAGATAAGAGTTCTCAGAAGTGATATGTGAGTGTCATATAAACTCTTATATGATAGTTGAAAATATATGTAATACTGGTGACACAACATCGCATACCCATTATTTCTGGTTCAACATGTCCTCTTGGGACCTCATAATCAATTCAACATCACCCCCCCCCCTTCTCCACATATAACCGCCCAAAGATTTTGTGTCTCTGCCTATATAACTATATAATTGTATATATGTATCAATATTTTGTTAACCATATAACATTAGGTGCCGGGTGCCACCTAACCCCAGGGGGAGGGCGATATGTACACATCACTATAACCACATCACCATTTCCACAAATCATGTGAGCGGTGTCACAATCATCACCCAGACATCCTGTCGCCAGACACGTCCGACCTCACCGTCTGGCTGGCGCTACCTTAGCTCAGCAATATATACGTAGCGCACGGAAGCACACACACACACTGACGCACGAACACACACATAAATGCGGTCGATCGCCAACTCCAAATAACACATGATAGCTCAGTAGTAATCAACCCTTGCCACCTGGATATATTATACACAATAAAAAGGGATATAGGTAGTGATTGGGAACATGAAATTTTATTCGTGAAGGACCAAACATTGCTATTAAAAGTCTTACTAAAGTGACTGACAGTACCTCCCTATTTTGCTGATTTCAGGACTTCCGGACAACAAAAAGCCGATGCACAGCTCCAAGAGCGTCGGTCTGAGAGACGTGCCCTGTGTAAAGTAGTGTACTGCAAACTCTGTGAAAAACTATGTATAAGACTATACTGCAAACTCTATGTAAAACTGTGTATAAAAAGTGTAGTGAACTCCCCTTAGAATTGTTAATAAAGTGAAGAAAGTCAAGATCGTATCCGTAATTCCAAGAAGATACGTAAATAGCAAGAAAGGGTGGCTGTAGTAGTATTAGGAACAAATTTCAAGAAATACAGGCGTATGTCAAAAGCGAAAATCTCGATATGATAGGAATAACTGAGACATGGTTAAATGGTACAGAGTTCGAAGCTGAATTTAATATTGCGGGATTTAAACACTTTCATCAGGATAGAAACCACAAGAAAGGTGGGGGTGTTCTGTTGTACGTAAAAACAATGTTCATGCTTGTGTTTTAGAGAAAGTGAAACAGGATGCATATGATAGTTTGTGGATTGAGTTAACCCAAACAAATGGACAAAAAATGAATATAGGTGTAATTAATAGGCCAAAGACATTATCATTAGCAGACGACAAACTGTTATTTCAAGAACTGTCTAGTTTCTGCAACCGAGATTTATTGATAATGGGTGATTTCAATTTTACTGATATTGATTGGATGACCCTTGAACATGGCCATATAGGAAGTCGCTTGATTGATTTCTTGGTGACAATTACTTAGTTCAGCATGTAAAAGAGCCCACAAGATATGGAAACTTACTCGATCTATTGATCACTAGCCGCGAAAGCATGGTAACTGATGTAGAAGTCGGTGAATTTGTTGCAAATAGCGATCACAACTTAGTTAGATTCAAATTCCTAAACAATTTTAGAATAGATACTTCTGTTTCTAAAATACCCGATTTCAGTAAAGCTCAGTTCATAGGACTACGTCAGGAGCTTCAGCTTACAGATTGGGAGGCAAAATTAAACGAAAGACCTGTAGATCAGATGTGGGAAATATTTCAAAATACGCTCACTAAGATGATTCAAACTTACATTCCTTTTAAGGACAGACGTCCCCCAAATCAGGTTCGCTCAAAGTGGCTCGACAAAGAAACTAAAAAAAGTATTGCTAAAAAGAGACAGGCTTATAAGAAATATAAGTGCTCGGGTGCATCTAATGACTATGAAAGTTATGGATCAATACAGAGAGATTTAAAAATGACAATAAGAAAAAGAAAACGACAATACGAAATGAACATCGCTGATAAATCCAAAGAGAATCCCAAAGAATTCTATAGTTACGTTAGAGATAAAAAGGTTGTTAGGAATCACATTGGTCCACTATTATCTGCTGACGGTCAACTTGAATATTCAAATGAAGGAATGTGTAATATCTTCAACAATTATTTTAGCTCGGTATTCGTAAACGAAACACCTCAAAGTGAATTCCAAACTGAAACCTTTGAAAAGTCTAGGGTAAACTAACTCACTACGGTAAATATAACAAAAGAAAAAATTAAAAGGTGTATAGACAAACTCAAAGTTAATAAAACACCAGGGCCTGACGGTTGGCATCCAAGAATCATAAAGGAAATGAAAAATGAGATTGTTGTTCCATTACAAATTATTTTCAAGAAATCCATCATATCCGGAGATGTCCCAAGAGAATGGAAGCTAGCTAACATTACTCCAATATTCAAAAAAGGTGACAAAAAGAAGCCAAATAACTATAGGCCTATAAGTTTGACTTCAATCGTAGGAAAAATAATGGAAACTATCATCAGAGATGCTATCGAACATCATTTAGAAAGTAACCGTTTGATAAATGATAGCCAGCATGGTTTCAGACGAAAACCTTGCGTGACTAACTTACTCGAATTCTACAACACAGTTATCTCGAATTATGACAAAATAAACAATATAGATCTAATATATTCAGAATCTGCAAAAGCTTTTGATACCGTTCCACACAAAAGACTACTTACTAAATTAGCTTTACACGGAATAAGTGGTAGCCTATTAGGTTGGACTAGTAATTGGTTGAATGATCGAAAACAGAGAGTTGTTTTAAATGGAAAAACTTCTAGATGGAAAAATGTTACAAGTGGAGTTCCTCAGGGTTCCGTTCTTGGGCCACTTCTATTCATAGTATATATAAATGATATAGACCATGGACTAAAATCTACTGTTTCCAAATTTGTTGATGATACAAAACTGTGCGGAATGGCAAATGATCACTTAAACCAATTAGATATTCAAGAAGATTTAGATAGATTACAGCAATGATCTGAAAAGTGGCTAATGAAATTTAACACAAGTAAATGCAAGGAATGCACATAGGTAAAAATAACAGTAAGTACGATTACAAGTTATTTGGAAATTCGTTAACAAAAGTGGATAGTGAAAAGGATCTCGGCGTAATTATCAGTAACGACCTCAAATCATCCAAGCAGTGTATTTCAGCCTCTGAGAAAGCAAATAAGATTCTAGGACTGATTGCGCGATCTTTTGATTTCAAAAGTCCATCACTCATTAACAAGTTAGTTCGTCCACATTTGGAATATGCTGTTTCCGTATGGTCACCGAATCTCATTAAAGACATTGACAGACTGGAAAAAGTACAACGGCGAGCCACAAAACTGATTCCAAATATCAAAAATAAATCATACGAAAATCGACTAAAACATATGAATCTGTTTTCCCTAAAAAAGCGTAGACTCAGAGGCGACTTGATACAGGTCTTTAAAATTTTAAAGGGAATTGACAACATCAAAAGTGACAAAATTTTCACATTGAATGAGAATCAGACAAGAAACAATGGTCTCAAACTGTCCGGAAATAGATTCAATTTGGAAGTAGGTAGAAACAACTTTGCCAACCGTGTAGTTAATGAATGGAATAAACTTCCTGCACAGGTAGTGCAATGTAGTTCAGTTCGAAGCTTTAAGACTCATTTAGATAAGTACCTAAGCAAGATGCTGTAATGATTATAA
>NC_134783.1:4097500-4102500 GCF_046742065.1 Oratosquilla oratoria
ATCTGGGAGTTTTCCGACCAGCACCCTAAGGTTTGGGTCTTTTAATGTGCGTGGATATGGTACAGATGAGAGTAAAAGGGAAGAGATAGGTAGTATGTTTGTGAGAAGAAAGATGGATGTGTTGGCTTTGAGTGAAGCTAAGTTGAAAGGGAAGGGTGAGTGTAAGTTTGGGAGTGTAAGTGGGAGGTTATCAGGAGTGAAGAGAGGGCGAGGGAGGGAAGGGGTGGCTATTCTAGTAAGTGAAGAGATAGGTAAACGTGGTGTAGTGGAGTGGAAGGTTTCCTCAAGGATAATGTGGATGAAGGTGAAACTGGGAAAGGAGATGTGGGTCTTTGTAAGTGCATATGGGCCTGGCAGTGAGAAGAGTGTAGAAGAAAGGGAGGCCTTTTGGATAGATTTAAATGAGTGCATAGAGGATTTAGGGAGAAATGTCAATGAAATAGTACTGGGAGACCTTAATGCTAGGGTAGGAAATGGTCCAATTGATGGAGTGGTTGGGAAATGTGGAGTTCCAGGAAAGAATCGTAGTGGAGAGTTGATGGTGGAGATGTATCTAGAAAGAGAGTTGATGATAGCAAATACAGTGTTTCGGAAGAAAGTCAAGCATAAGTACACATGGGAGAGGGTGGTGGATGGAAGGGTGGTAGATAGAGCGTATATGGATTTTGTAGTGGTAAATAGGATTATGATAGGAAGAGTTAAGGATGTACATGTGCTAAGGGGAGAGGGTGGGGGAATATCAGATCATTTTTTGCTGGAAGGTAAGTTGAGAGTGGTGGATAGATGGAGAAAGAGGAAAGGGACAAAAGGTAGGGAGGTTCTTAGAGTGAACTCTTTGAATGAAAAGGAACAGGAGAAGGAGTACAAGAAGAAGCTGAGGGAGGAGTGAGAGGGAGTGAAGAATAGAGTAGAGCTAGGTGTGGAGGAGGAATGGGGATGGTTCAAGGAGGGAGTCACAAAGTGTGCAAGGATGGTCTGTGGAACAAGAAGGACAGGAGGAAATAGAAGGAAGGGTAGTGGATGGTGGGATGAGGAAACAAAGAAGGTTGTAGAAGAGAAGAAGCGAGCTTTCACAGATTGGTTACAAAATAGGACGAGGGAGTCATATAAGAGGTACAAAGAAAAGAAAAGAGAAGTAAAGCAAAAGGTAAAGGAGGCAAAGAGGAGAGCAGATGTGAAAGGGGGTAAGATTATGACAGAAAAATTTGAAAGTAATAAAAAGATGTTTTGGAAAGAAATTAAGAGAGGAAGAGGAGGCGAGTCAAGTAGAGAAGAAAAGGTAAAAGGTGCAGATGGAGAGATTATAATGGAAGAGATGGCAGTAAGGGGAAGATGGGCAGAATATTTTAGGGTGTTGCTAAATGTGAAGGAGGATAGGGAGGGAAAGATAGTTGCAGTGGGAAATGCTAAGAAAATGAACATGATGAGTGAGGAAAATGGAGGAGAAATAAGGAAGGATGAAGTGAAGGCAGTTGTTAAGATGATGAAAGCAGGTAAGGCACCTGGGCTGGATGGATGCCATGCAGAATGTCTAAAAAAAAGGAGGTACAGTTATGGTGGACTGGCTGGTGAGGTTATTTAATGTTTGCTGGAGACAGGGTAGAGTGCCGGAGGACTGGAGGAGTGCCTGAATAGTTCCACTTTACAAAGGGAAAAGGGGACAAGTGTGAATGTAGTAGTTTCAGAGGGATTAGCTTGTTAAGTGTAGTTGGGAAGGCTTATGGGAGGATCTTGATTGAGAGGATTAGGAGAGGAACAGAAGGAATAATTGGTGAGGAACAGTGTGGATTTAGGACAGGTAGAGGTTGTGTAGATCAGATCTTTGTGGTAAGATAAATATGTGAGAAAGCTATAGGAAAGGGGAAGGATGTTTTTTGGGGCTTTTATGGATCTGGAAAAGGCTTACGATAGGGTAGACAGGAAGACACTGTGGGAGGTTATGCAGATATATGGGATAGGAGGAAAGCTGCTAGGAGCTGTCAAGAGTTTTTATGAGAGTAGTAGAGCTTGTGTCAGGATTAGAAATGGAGAGAGTGAGTGGTTCGAGGTAAAGGTGGGACTTCGTCAAGGATGCGTTATGTCGCCCTGGCTGTTCAAATTATACATGGATGGGGTAGTGGGAGAGGTAGATGCAAGGGTAGGGGGTCAGGGATTGGAGATGGTTAAAGAAAATGGGGAAAAGTGGGAGGTGAGCCAGTTGATGTTTGCGGACGACACTGCGCTTGTGGCAGCATCGGAGGAGGGATTGAGGAAGCTGGTGGCAGAGTTTGGGAGAGTATGTGATAGAAGAAAGCTAAAGATAAATGTGGGTAAGAGTAAGGTGATGAGATGTACAAGGGGTGAAAGTGGCAGTAGACTGGAAGTGAGCATTAAGGGAGAGCGACTGGAGGAAGTGGATAGTTTTAGATACTTGGGTGCAAATGTGACAGGAAAAGGTGGAGTGAAGGTGGAGGTAGAAGGTAGATTGAGAGAAGCGAGTAAATGCCTTGGTGGATTAAAGAGTGTAATGAGGAATAGACATTTGGGAATGGATGCTAAGAGGAGACTGTATGAAGGAGTGATTGTACCAACAACACTGTATGGGGCAGAAACATGGAACATAAGAGAGGAAGAGAGAAAGAGTTTGAACGTGTTTGAGATGAGGTGTCTGAGAAGTATGATGGGGGTTACTAGGCTAGATAGAGTGAGAAATGAGGAGGTGAGGAGGAGAACGGGAGTGGAAAGGGAGCTGGGAGATAGGGTTGATGAAAGAGTATTAGGATGGTTTGGACACATGGAAAGAATGAGTGAAGAAAGACTAGTAAAAGAGGTATGCAAGGCAGATGTGGAGGGAGTGAACACAAGGGGACGTCCTAGGATGAGGTGGATGGATGGGTGAAGGGGGCTTTGGGGAAGAGGGGAATGTCTGTTGAGGAAGGACGGGAGAGGACAGAAGACAGGGGTGAATGGAGAATGGTTGTATATGGATGATGTTGTGATGCATGAGGTGGAATGGATGGGGGGTGAGGTAGTATGTGTGAGCAAAATTTGACGTAGTCCGAAGAGATTTCTCCCCGTCTTCTCCTTTTATGCATGGGGGGACGGAGAGAGGGGTCGCCGATTTAATGAAGCTGCCTTGCTGTGGATGTGCTGTGTCTTGCGACACTGTTTCTGACCCAGGGCAGTGGACAAGGTGCAGGGATGACCCGTCATCTGGGAGGTGCTAAGATAAGAGGGAGGGTGGAGGGGTGTGGTGTGTATTCAGGGATGGAACGGGTGGGAATGATTTTATGCCTTTTCATTTTTGGCTACCTCCCTTGTAAGGGGGAAAAAGCCATGGTATATGTATGTATGTATGTATGTACTCTTCTTTTTTAACAATTCAGCAAGATAACCCGTTCCCTATGCTGTGTCATCATGTCAAGTTTGTGTAGTAGTAAGAATTTTTTTTATTGGGAGCAGCCATTATTTTTTAACCCATGTACCTTTCATTGTATATATTCTTAGGAAGGTAATTATGATTTTAAAGGTTTACTATGTCAACAGTTACGTAGGTTTTTTAACACACTTTCATTGTGATATCACGTAAGAAATCAATAGAGCTACGTTTTTTTTTTCAAAGTTCTTTTATGACTCCCAAACTTAAACCCTGACCTTACCACTTACCCTAACCTTACTCTATTGCTTCCTAAGATAAACAGAGAACTAAATTTTTCTTTGCTTTAATTTCAGGTTCTCGTAAGGAGCTGAAACCTAGTGCGGTTTCAACTATTTTCTATTTTAATACAACACCATCCACGTTCACCTCAACACTAAATGCAGAAAGAGGAGAAAGGGTAGCTAAGAGAAGACGTTTATTTCAAAATGAACCAGATATTCAAGATGTTGGCAACGAAGAGGTAGTGCCAGCTAAAAGGGAAAATGAGATTCTACAAAGTGACGCTGACGGAGAGAAATCGGTCCAGGACCACGGTATCCAGTGTGAGATACTAAATTCTATGAATGCTAGATTCTCTATCTTCCGGTTTAAAAATGACAATAAGGCCATTCAGTATTACACAGGATTTAATGACTTTGCACATGTTTCCTTAATATTCTTTGTGGTTGGTCCAGCTGTCAATAATCTTGATGGAATGAACTATGATTTATCATTAGCGGAAGATCAGTTGTTTTTAACTATAATCAAGTTGAGACAGGCCAAAGATGATATTGAATGATCTATTTTGTTCAGAATCAGTCAAACTTACGCGTCAAAAGTTGTGAAATATGGATTCATTTTATGTTCTTCCAACTCCAAGAAATAGTTTTTTGGCCAGAAACACAGTGCAGGACTTAATGCCAGTGAACTTCAAAAAAACAATTTCCATCAACAAGAGTAATTTTGGATGCAACAGAGGTGCCGATTCAAAAACCCAGTAATGTTAAGGCACAAAGTGCAACTTTTTTGACTTATAAAAATCGCAACACATTGAATACAATGATCGGCTGCACTCCAGGTGGACTAATTTCTTATGTGAGTGATAGCTACGGTGGCAGCGCATCTGACAGACAAATAATCGAAAGATCTTGTTTAATACAAGGACATATGTTTTAATCTGGGGACAGTATTATGGCAGACCGTGGTATTAGAGTACAAGATTTGTTTGCTTCGTTAGACACTCCAACCGATAAAATGGATATTTACACAATAACAAAGGACTATTGTTACTTGAAATCGTGTTGAAAGTAAATATGATATCTTACCTTTCTATCAAATTCTCTTTCATCCCTGAGACAAGTGATCCTCTTGTTGCCAATTCAACTTTTAAATGCTGAACTGTCCAATTTTCATAGGACGCCATTGTGTGTTTACTACGACTGATGGTACAGCGGATCCATCTACCGGGATAAATTGTGATGCTTACTCCCATTAAAGCACATTTCAATTTATTTGATAACCTGATCATAGCTATTCTTATCCTTTGTAAATTTGGAATCTGACAGTCTGGTGCAGTCTATTGCAGTATACAATTATGAACTCA
>NC_134783.1:4110000-4112500 GCF_046742065.1 Oratosquilla oratoria
CAAAAGAATACAGTCTTTACAAAGACATACGTAAAATATGCAGAGTCGAGAAATATATCGACTATCAAAAGAATACAGAGTCCTACAATGACTCGTAAATACACTAGTCGAGATGAAACTACGACTAAAAGTCTAAGTCCAACAAAGTGGAAAAAGGAACTAGCATAAGGCTAGACAAGGTAGCAAGGGGCTCTGTATAAGCAGAGTCCAAATTTTCCGTTGCAATCACCGATATTTATACATTTCTCCGTTAGGCCCGGAGGGCTGCCATGTGTCGCTAGATGCAACGATTAATATGAGAATTTTAGAACACTTCCTAGTACATACACGGATATTCTTTACATCAATGTATACAAAATAATATATGATAAAGTTACCTTGTCAATCTTAGATAAGCAGAAACTTAATAGTTTTTATATGAAAATCTATACATACGTAAATGAAAGTTGGGACGCTGTTGCCATAACTTACGCTCCCACGCAATTTTTTAATCAGAACGTACGTAAGCACCTCTCTCACACCGACGCCTTTCGGCGTCCGAGGACAATGATAATATGCATTTTATCTAATCTTACGTAAATCAGTTCCTAAGATTGACAAGATAGAGCCACAAGATAATACACATATATAAATCTATATACAATGAATGGAACAGGTTTGACAAAGCAAGAGAAGAACGAAATACTTTTAGAAAAACAAATTAATCACTTTGACAGTCTCCATACGTCGTATCGACAGTTTGGTTAGCAAGGAGACCACCAAGCCTCCCCTGGGAAAGGCCGGCATAATCTCAAGGTACACATACGCACATGCGTGCACATGTAATGTACGTAACCTTCACTGCGACGAGTCTGTAGTCGTAACTCCCCCCTCCTCAAGAGACACGCAACGGGAGAGAGTGTCGGCAAGGATGTTCTGAGATCCGCTTACGTGATGGTAGGTGATGGGGATGCCCTGAAGCTCTAGGGACCACCTGGTGAGTCTCTGGTTCGTATTCGCCATTCGGTTGAGATACACCAGAGGATTGTGATCCGTGTGGAGGTGTATCTCGAAGTGACCTCCGATGATGGGTTCGAAGTGCCGGAACGCTTCTAAGAGGGCCAGGCATTCCTTCTCAATGGTGGAGTAATGGCGCTGTGAAGGTTTCAGTTTACGGCTGAAGTATGCCACCACACGTCTGGTACCATGACGTTCCTGTAGTAGTGCCGCTCCAATCCCTACTTCACTGGAATCTGTATAGAGATGAAAGGGTAGAGTATAGTTTGGGGTTATCAGCACGGGACTGCTTTAATAGGGATTTTAATTGCGCGAAGGCCCGGTCGCATGTCGGGGTCCACTGAAACCGTTGGTCCTTTCTCAGTAGATTAGTCAAGGGCTCAGCTATCTCTGTAAAATTTTTGCAATAACGCCGATAATAACCAAACATACCTAATACTCTTCTTACTTCCCTGCGGTTAGTAGGTCTAGGTAGGTTGGTAATGGCCTTCACTTTGAGGTCCAGGGGTTGAACCATGGAGTTGTCGACTGCATGCCCCAAATAAGCCACCTGGGCTTGTCCAAACTCACTCTTGGCCAAGTTCAAGGTGAGGTGAGCTTGATCAGCTCTACTGAGGAAATTATATAGTTGGGTTAAATGCTCCTCCCACGTGTTACTGTAGATGATAATATCATCTAAATAACTCCTTACTCCTGGCAAACCTGTAATAAGAGTGTTGTGAGTTAGTGTTGTTCTTTGGTTAGTATGCATGGATTTACCTTGTTTCTTGAAACAGGTAGAGACTGTATGTCCGTGCTTGTTACACCAAGTGCAATGTAAGTCTCGGTAGTTTGGGTAGGACTTGTAAGAATTAGTATGAGGAATTTTGGGTTTAGAATTCTGAGTGGGTGTACTCTTAGAATTTGTGTTTTAAGTAGTCCTCTTAAGGTTGTCCGTATCTGCTGTTTTGTATTTCTTTGAGTGAGTCAGGGCATACTCTTCAGCTAATATAGCAGCTTTAGACAAACTACTTGGTTTCTGAACTTCTAGATAAACCCTAAGATCTGAATCTAGTTGGGAATTAAACTGTTCTACTAAAATCAACTCTCGAAATTTCTCTAGGGAATCAACTTCACTAGCCGCACACCATTTATCTAGAAGGCGTTCTTGCATCGCCGCAAACTCTACGAAAGTTACTTGAGGCAATTTCTTAAAGTTTCGGAATTTTAGCCTATATGCCTCTGGGACTAACTCATACGCTTTTAGAACCCGAATTTTAACACTTTCGTACGAGTTTTCACTCAGGGGAAAAGAAGAATATATCTATTGGGCCTTTCCTATGAAACGAGACTGCATTAACATAGTCCAGTATTCTCGAGGAATTTTGAGTTGAGTTGCAATTTTTTCAAATTGCACAAAGAAAGTCTCCGGCTCTTTCTCCGAAAATTGGGGAACTAATTTAATATACCTAGTGACATTAAAATCTCTAGGTGAGAAAGAACTAACTCCAGAACTCAATCCTGC
>NC_134783.1:4120000-4122500 GCF_046742065.1 Oratosquilla oratoria
CTTTACAACTGCCTTCACCTCATCCTTCCTTATTTCTCCTCCATTCTTCTCACTCATCACTCTCATTTTCTTCGCATTTCCCACTGCAGCTATCTTTCCTTCCCTATCCTCCTTCACATTCAGCAACTCCCTAAAATATTCTGCCCATCTTCCCCTTACTGCCATCTCTTCCATTATCATCTCTCCATCTGTACCTTTTACCTTTTCTTCTCTACTTGATTCGCCTCCTCTTCCTCTCTTTATTTCTTTCCAAAACATCTTTTTATTACTTTCAAAATTTTCTGTCATACTCCTACCCCATTTCACATCTGCTCTCCTCTTTGCCTCCTTTACCTTTTGCTTTACTTCTCTTTTCTTTTCTTTGTACATCTCATATGACTCCCCCGTCTGGGGTATTGACGTCCAATTCTAATATTGGAAAAATCGTCAAGACCAAGAATATAAAAGGACTGTCCCAAAACGCCCTCAGTACCATCTAGCGCATTCCTTGCGGTAGATGCTCATCTTCGTATTACGGCGAGTCAGGTCGAGGCGTCGAGAAACGTATAGCTGAGCACAAACGAGACTTGAGGTCACACAGGACGTCTAACTCACTCGTCCAACATGCTGACCGATCTGGACATTTTCCCCACTGGGATGGAGTCGAGGTTTTACACACGGGATTAAGGAGAAACATGAGGAAGACTGTTGAAGCTGCCTACATTAATTATTATGAAAATATCAATGACAGGGAAGGTTTTGTTTGTTTGTCAAAGGCAACAAGTAAATTAATTATAAATACAATTGGGAAACGTATGCATGATACGGGAAAGGGAATCCCCAGACAGCCAGCGGGGTGACCTGTCCATGTTCCCATCCTCGGATGTGTAAATGTGTGGTCCAAACTGTTTGTAGACAGCTTACTGAAGAAGACCGAGTCGGTCGAAACGTATAAGCAATAAAAAGTCCCAGCCCATCTTCGCTTATTCTTCCTCCACCCAGTCTCTCTCATATATATATATATATATATATATATATATATATATATATATATATATATATATATATATATATATATTTGGATGATGGAGAACATAAACACAGGGGAAGGCTCGGAACCCTAAAGACTCTAACGTTTCGTTCGCGTAGAACTTCTTCAGAGATTGTATGTAGAACTGCAATTGAAGTTTATGTACTAAATCTAATAATCTTTTCGGACACTTGGGAAAGGTCGTTTTTCTGGCGTCCTTTAGAATTAAAATACTAGTTTCTTTAGCTAAATTGATAAACCCTCCTCGATGATTCGATGAATTATTAGTTGAAATATATGCTGATTCAACAATTCTTCTAGTGAATTTATCAAAACCTTTATGTAGCACTTCAGCTTCTCTCCAGTTTGGTAAATGATCGAATTTTTCCGCATGAACTACTAAAGAATTAGATGTCCTATGTGCTTTTATGTCGTTTTTATGTTCATAAATTCTTTTTTCTAATCCTCTTGACGATTCGCCAAAATAAGCCATTGAGCAACTATTGCACGGGATTTTGTATACGACGCTGTTTTCGGAATTGGTTCTCTTTTCAGAAGTCTTTATTAAATCACCTATCCTCTTGTTATTTATTTTAGCTATGTTCATACCTGATTTTGTTCAATATTTGTCTATTATTGGTGACGTTTCTGAGCCAGGTACTGATATAAAATTTGTATTATTTTTATCATTTCTCTCTTTCTTTCCGCGATTGTAAATATTTATTGCTTTTCTTTTTGTTCTTTTCAACATTCCCTCTGGATATCCAAGTTTGTCAAAGGTTTTCATAATGTAATCAAATTCGCCTTCTAGGTATTCATTACTACAGATTCGTAGTGCCCTGAGAAAAAATCCTATTACTATACCACTCTTTGTCCTATCATCATGTGCGGAGAAGTAATGTACTAAATCCTCTTTGTTAGTTTCCTTTCTGTATACTGAGAAAGTTACAGTTTTTTTCACTCGTCGTATTAACGTATCTAGGAAGGGCAATTGTCCGTTTTGTTCCTCTTCTACGGTGAACTGAATATCGCTGTTGACCGCGTTAAGCATTCTCACTTTATTATTTACATTGGTGTTTTCGGGGATGATTGCGAGGACGTCGTCTACATATCTAAACCAGTGTGATCCCCTACCATTGATTCTGATAAAGTTTTATTTTTCTAATAACTCCATATATAGACAGGCCATCACTGCACTTAAAGGACTACCCATAGCGAGACCTCTATGTTGTTCATATTCGTCACCATTAAAAGTAAACGCACCGAAATTTACGCATAAATCTATCAATTCTATATAATCTTGTTTTCTTATGGGTAGGTCAGTATCGTTCATATCTTTTATTACTCTCTTTACTGCTTCTAACGCACTGTTAGTGGAAATATTTGTATATAACGCCTTGACATCATAGCTTACTAACTTTTTCCCCGTGAAATCTAAATCTTTTAGTCTTGTCAAAAGATCGTTAGAATTTTTCAAATGTGTATTGCTGA
>NC_134783.1:4130000-4132500 GCF_046742065.1 Oratosquilla oratoria
GATTTCTGTCTCTCTATTCCTTCACAGTTAGGTGTGTTCTAAATTGTGAAAATCGATTTAAAGTGGTTGCTCAAAAACTTCTGCCATTTTTTGTTCTTCTGTGTATTCATGACTTCCTTGGCGCAATTTTTCTATGGATGGGGTGGTGCGAGAGGTGAATGCAAGGGTAGTGGGTCAGGGATTGGAGATGGTTAAAGGAAATGGAGAAAAGTGGGAGGTGAGCCAGCTGTTGTTTGCGGACGACACTGCGCTTGTGGCAGCATCGGAGGAGGGATTGAGGAAGCTGGTGGCAGAGTTTGGGAGAGTATGTGATAGAAGAAAGCTAAAGATAAATGTGGGTAAAAGTAAGGTGATGAGATGTACAAGGGGTGAAAGTGGCAGTAGACTGGAAGTGAACATTAAGGGAGAGCGACCGGAGGAAGTGGATAGTTTTAGATACTTGGGTGCAAATGTAGCAGAAAAAGGTGGATTGAAGGTGGAGGTAGAATGTAGATTGAGAGAAGCGAGTAAATGCCTTGGTGGATTAAAGAGTGTAATGAGGAATAGACATTTAGGAATGGATGCGAAGAGGAGACTGTATGAAGGAGTGATTGTGCCAACAGCACTGTATGGAGCAGAAACGTGGAACATAAGAGAAGAAGAGAGAAGGAGTTTGAATGTGTTTGAGATGAGGTGTCTGAGAAGTATGGTGGGGGTTACTAGGCTAGATAGAGTGAGAAATGAGGAGGTGAGGAGGAGAACAGGGGTGAAAAAGGAGCTGGGAGATAGGGTTGATGAAAGAATATTAGGATGGTTTGGACACATGGAAAGAATGAGTGAAGAAAGACTAGTAAAAGAGGTATGGAAGGCAGATGTGGAGGGAGTGAACATGAGGGGACGTCCTAGGATGAGGTGGATGGATGGGGTGAAGGGGGCTTTGGGGAAGAGGGGAATGTCTGTTGAGAAAGGAAGGGAGAGGACGGAAGACAGAGGTGAGTGGAGAATGGTTGTATATGGATGATGTTGTGATTGCATGAGGAGGAATGGGCGGGGGGGTGGGGGTGAGGTAGTATGTGTGAGCAAATTTTGACGCAGCCCGAAGGGATTTCTCCCCGTCCTCTCCTTATATGTAAGGGGGGACGGAGAGGGGGGGTCGCCGATTAAATGAAGCGGCCTTGCTGTGGATGTGCTGTGTCTTGCGACACTGCTTCTGACCCAGGGCGGTGGGCAGGGTGCAGGGATGACCCGTCATCCAGGAGGTGCTCAGATGAGAGGGAGGGTGGGAGGGGTGTGGAGTGTATTTAGGGATGAAATGGGTGGGAGTGTTTTTATGCCTTTCCCTTTTTGGCTACCTCCCTTGAAAGGGGGGAAAAGCCTTGGTATATGTATGTATGTATGTATGTTTTTAAGTTTGCCGTTCACATATCTAGAAAATTGTTTCGGTTGTTCCTTGAATTTTTTTTTTTTATTATTTTCTTTTTATAATTTCTCTTTTCCTCTCTGCGTATTTTTACATAATCGATTCTTAGTTTGATGTATGTTTACCATTTGCTTTTTTTCCATTTTTTTTCCAGGCTTTGTCTCTTTTACCCTTAGCTTCACTACATTTTTTGTTGTACCAGTTCTTTATGTATATTCTTTCTTACTTTTGTTGTGGAACATATTTGGTCACATCCTCATTATAAAATTCTTTTAGTGTATTCTAGTTCTCTTCCATCCTTGTTTCTTCATTTAGGAAAATGTCCCAGTTTGCATTACGAAAGAATTTTTTAAGTTCCTCAAAATTCGTTTTGTTTACAAAGGATTACAAAGGCGGAGCATGCCGACAGGAGACCTTTTGATCCATATCTAGGTCGGATGCGAAAAAAAAATCTTATTAATAATAAAACAATAAATAAAAACTATAATAATGTAAATAACAAATAAAATACATAAATAAATGCATAGGTATAGTTGAATAATAAACAAACAGGTAAATAGTAAATAATGATAAATTGCCATATAACTAATAGTAAATGAAAATCAGACAGACAAATGATAACAAAACAAAAACAAAATAAATGAAAATCAGACAGACAAATAATAACAAAACAAAAACATTGGTCGTCCTATTCTATGTTTCTCATTTCTTCTTAAGTCTATTTGCTCTTTTAGTTCAAATTCTATTAGTACATGGTCACTCTTTCCTATTGGTGCTTTGTAATCTATTCTGTCTACAGCTTCAGGATCTGATGTAGGTATTAAATCCAGACTTGAAGGTTCCTCATTGTTTCTGTATCTGGTATTTTCCTTTATCCATTGAGTCATTGTGTATTCAATGGTCATATCGAGTAGCATGCTGCCCCATATGTCTCTTCTACCCTTAACTGTCATTTCATCCCAACATATTTCTTTTGAGTTAAAATCACCCATAATTACTGCATTTCCTCTTTCTTTCAGGATATCAGTTAGTTCATGTTTAGTATCTTCTAGTAATTTGGAATGATCGTGTTCTGTCTAGGCCTGTGTTTTAGGGGGTACA
>NC_134783.1:4140000-4142500 GCF_046742065.1 Oratosquilla oratoria
CGCCAGAGAGATGACATCATTATCCGCAAAGGAGATAAGTCAGCAGTCTACGTCATCATGGATAAGGCTGACTATAATAACAAGATGGACTCCATCCTTCATAATCCTGCAAAATTCCAGCGACTCCAGAAGGATCCTACTGAGAAAGCGAAGAAGAGGATTAATCATCTCATCCAGAGAGCTAACTCTTCGACGAAGTATTTTAATCCAGTGATAGGTGACTATGGTCCCGGTTATAGTTATGGCACTGTAAAAACCCACAAACTAGGTAACCCCCTGAGACCTATCATTTCACAAATCACCACTCCCACCTACCAAGTTGCCAAGAAGCTAAACTCTCTCCTCGCTCCATACGTCCCCATGGGACGTTCAGTTTCTTCAGCTTCTGAATTCATAGACCTGCTTCGCACAGCTCCACCGTGCCACGACATCGCTTCCTTAGACGTAGAATCACCCTTTACGAATGTTCCTGTAAATGAGACTATCGATATCATCATGGACCGCGTCTATAGAAGTGACCTACCCGTACTTGACATCTCAGAAGACGTCCTGCGAGACATGCTAGTGATGTGTACCAAGGAGGCCCCTTTCCTCTCCCATAAAGGGGAATTATTCAGACAAGTTGATGGAGTGGCGATGGGATCCCCACTTGGGGTACTTTTTGCTAATATGTATATGGCCCAGGTGGAAGAAAGAACTTTCAACAAAAACCCCCCTCCAGGAATATACGCGAGATACATCGATGACATATTCATCACCACTACTACCGACGAAGAGATTCCTCTCATGATTACTGCTCTGGAAGGTAATTCCAGCCTGACCTTCACCTGTGAACGCAGTGTAGAGGGGTGCCTCCCCTTCCTAGATGTGGACATCTCTAAACAAGAACAGGGCTTCAAGACTAAGGTTTACACTAAAGCCACCAACGTGGGCCGCTGCCTCAATGCCAAGGGAGAATGCCCTGTTTCATACAAGATATCCGTGATATCTTCCTATGTGAAGAGGGCCCTTACCCACTGTAGTAGCTGGACTGAGATCCACAGAGAACTCGACCGTATCCGCCAGCTCCTCACCAACAACGGCTATGCAGACCATCTCATCGAGAAAGTCATACAGAAAAAACTGGACCAGTTTGCAGACTCGACCCAGTTGCCCACTCCTCCCAAGGAGAAAATCACCGTTTACCACCATAATTATTTTCATTATCGGTACCGCGAGGAGTGTGATGCCCTTAGGAATATCATCAAGAGAGGAGTCACCCCAACCAACAGAAATGCCATCATAGACTTGAGAATATTCTGCAAACCTAACCTCATTAGTTCCCTGATTATGAGGAATAGCACGGCGCCCAGGGCCCCGAGTGAGGCTACCACCAATGTTGTATACAAATTTTCATGTCAGGAGGGCCGCTGCGACGGCTCCAGCACATACATTGGCAGGACCTCCTCTACACTGCGGCGTCGCCTACAATCCCATAGAAACCAGGGATCAATTTTCCAGCATTTCACTGAAACACACAACATGAAGCCTCCTCTACAGAAGCTGCTAGACCAAACGGACATTCTTCACAAGGAGTCTGCCTTCAGGAAGCTGCAGATTGCAGAAGCAGTATCCATTACTTGCCAGCGCCCTACCATCAACATACAGCAAGCTGCTGATTTTATTCTCCCTTCCGCGCGCCCTGTAAAGAATAACCCCCTCCAGGAACAACAAGCCCTTAGACAGCAGCAGCCCCGCGAACAAATGGAACATGTCCAGCTAGTCAATCAGCGCCTAGGACCAGTAACCAGAGCAGCAGCAAATCAGGCCAGAGCTTCTAGACAAAATCCCACCCCCTTGGCTCCCGGACAAAATCCCACCCTCTTGGCTCCCAGACAAAATCCCACCCTCTTGACTCCCAGACAAAATCCCACCCTCTTGAATCCCAGACAAAATCCCACCCTCTTGGCTCCTAGACAAAATCCCACCCCCATGGCTTAAAGACAAAATCCCACCCCCTTGGCTTCCAGACAAAATCCCACCCCCTTGGCTCCCAGACAAAATCCCACCCCCTTGGCTCCCGGACAAAATCCCATACTGCACCTCTCAGCCAATGAGAGGCCAGTATTCCGTCTGAGCTAGGCAGGCTGAGCCTTATAAGCCCGCCCATCCAACCAGCGGTCATTATTCGTTGGAAGACCTTCAATATAGCAGAGCATCCTACAAAGCAGTCCTCACCCTGAAGACGCCTCACGACGAGGCGAAAAACTATAGTTTCGGTGGAGTCAATAGTTGTTCAATACTATTACTATGCAAAAATATATCAGTTGGCATACACTGTGTATTTTCTTTTGAGAGTCATGAATGACTACTTCCTGTCCCTCTCAGTTGCTAATAGGAAAGTATTCTCCAGATTAAAGAATACAGTCTTGAAGATTGTTAAAGCAACTAGTGCAGTTGATTTCAACCAGAATTGCCTTAGAGAAAACCTGTGCCCCAGAAATATATATATATATATATA
>NC_134783.1:4162500-4172500 GCF_046742065.1 Oratosquilla oratoria
AAAGTGGAGTCCCGTAAGGCTCTGTATTGGCTCCTTTAATGTTCGCCTTATATATAAATGATATAGATGAGGGAGTAAATTGTTACATGAACTTCTTTGCTGACGATGCCAAATTACTCAAGAGAGTAAAAACGGAAGAATATTGTAGATCACTACAAGATGACCTAGACAAAATATAGGAATGGAGTCAGAAATGTAAGATGAGCTTCAACATTAAGAAATGTAGCATAATAGAATTAAAGAAAAAAAATAGAGTATCGGGCCAATACAAAATTGGAAACAAAGAAGTAAAAAAAGTCAGTTCAGAATGGGACCTAGGAGTAATTATCTCAAGCAACTTGACACCTGACAAACACGTCAACAAATTATTTGGAGAGACTTTTAACTTACTAAGATCAATGAAAGTGGCCTTCGACTAAATGTACGAAGAGATGGTTAAAAAAAATAGTGGTTACGCTGATAAGACCTAAACTAGAATATGCCGCAACATTGTGGGCACCCAGCACAAATAAGAACATAAGAAAATTAGAAAGAATCTGTTACGTCCATAGACGTAAAATTGTATTACTGCCTTTATTGTATAAAAATCAGGAGTGGAAAAATAATTTGTGTATCGTACGTCCGTCAAAAGGTCATGGTACGATCAGTTGTACCATTTCCCCCTGTCACCGGCATCGACTTCGATGAGTGTGGGGGAGAAAAGGGTAGATGGTGTGTGTGGGCAACAATGGCAAGGTCGTCTTCTCTCTAACTGGCATTGGTCAAAAGAGTCGCCCAATATGTGGGTTATGCACTGTTACAGGGAGGGACAAGTTACGTATACTGTCGCAGTCATCATTTCACCATTGTAATGTCAAATAAGTCAACGGACGCAGGGACCATGGGAGACGCACGAGTCAGTGAGTTGATATTGCTTTAGTATGTAATGTCATTTCTATGTGAAATTTTGTGATGATTATGTACTTGGTGTCAAATTTATGATGTGAGAGTTACGACTCAACATATTGATTGGTATTTATGTATATTTCTTATTATTGGTTGGCATTTATGTATATTTGTAGTCTTGTACAAATTTGTTACAATAAAAACATTCTTTTTAGAATGACCTGCAGTCAGCGTCAATTCGGAACTCCATTTTATTCCCTGTGTATCCTAAGAAGAGACAACAATTAGTCGACAAATCCTACAGTCATTCGACTCGAGTCACCGTCATGGAGCAGGCCAAAGTGGTGAGACGACAGAGGAAAGCAGCGGTCACACGTCACCTGGGAACTTTGTGCCGGTTAATCGCTAAAGAAGACGTACCCAGCATTACGGACAGACTGGACCGTGTCCGTACATCTTACGATGAATTCGAATCGGCACACGACAATTACCAAAAGTTCCTGGGCAACGATGAAAATTAATTAGATTCCAGTGAAGCATGGTACAAGCAAACGGAAGAATAGTACATCCAGGTAATAAAGAACGCTCGAGCGTTCATTAAGGTAAGGACTCAAAGTGAAATTCCGTGTGCAAAGCCCCGCGTAGACAGTAAAGGTGAACGTTCGGAAATCTCACCGACCGAAATAGTTGGGATCTTAAATATACCCAAAGTTGAATTGGACGTGTTTGAAGGGAACCCTCTTGAGTATCAATTGTTCATTACGATATTCGACGAACTCGTAGACAGTAGAGTGAGTGACCCTCAGATCAAATTGACCCGTTTATTACAATACACCAAGGGGCCGGCGAAAGCTGCCATAAAAAATTGCGCGATGGTGGGAAATAGCGCCGGTTACGCGCAAGCGCGCGCTATATTGAAACGCAGGTTCGGTAATTCTCACCTTGTATCTCAACAAATTGTTAATGATTTGAGAAATGGTAAGATAGTGTCTAAGCCTCAAGAGTTGAGGCAATTGGGGGATGACTTAACAATGGCAGTGGCTACTTTTGGAAAATTAGAATTGCATGAAAGGTTTAACACTCAAGAGTATGTCCTAGATATTTTACAGAGGTGCCAGGGGTTCGTTTGTAACAAATGGAAGCAGAAGGCTTTAAGTCACAAACGAGAAACGGACACATACCCATCTCTCAGTAAATTTGCTGAGTTTATTAATGTCATGGCAGATGAGGCATGTGATCCGGTTTATGGGTTGCAATCCACAGGTAAGGGTCAAAATGTGAAGGTCACAAGTTGTAATGTAGCAGCATCTGAGCCTAAATACCCCGTCAAGTCAGGACGTGCTGGTAGCACATGTGTGGTGTGCGGGGAAGGACACAGGCTGTTCTACTGTGAGGAATTTAAAGGCATGAAGCCTGAATGTCGGTTGGAAGTCGTAAAAAGACACAAGCTGTGTTTCAATTGCTTACTAGGTGGGCACGGGGCTAGCAAATGCTTCAAACAATCCATTTGTTCAGTTTCTGGATGTGGTTTAAAGCATACGAAATTCATCCACGTCCCGGCAAAGGACTCTCAGAGTATTGGGGGCGTAGTTGAAAATTCGGAGTGTCAAGGATCAAGTGTGGTCATGAATGGTTATGTCAATGATGCTCGATCGAAGATCTATCTACCCATTTTACCAGTTGTCGTGGATAATAAACTTAAGGTCACGGCGTTGTTAGATAGTGGATCAGACACTACTTTCGTCACGGAAAGGGTGGCCCACGAGTTGGGTCTGAAAAGAGACCTTAAGGAGTACACCATGAGTACTTTACGGGAGACCAGGGAAACTCAATCAAAAGTAGTATCCCTTAGCCTTATGTCACCGGATGGTAGACGAGAGGCCAGTATTACAAAGGTCATGGTCGTCCCAAGAGTGCCTGTTAGGCAACCACCTGTCAAAATTTTGTTTGATAAATTCCCCTACTTAAAGGGCATACCACTGGAGGTCAGAGGGGGCTCAGGCGGGAATAAGCACCAACCTTATACTACGCGGACCTACTTTGGATGGTCTGTAAATGGCCCAATTAGTGCACGTAAGTCTCATAATGTCGGCTCGTGCTTTGCGAGCTCGATTGAAGCAGATGTTGAACGCTTGTGGATGATGGAAAATGGATGTGAAGATAGGGCACCATCTCAGAACGACCAGAAGGTTATCAACCTTTGGGATAAAGAAACACGATGCGAAGATGGGCATTATGTACTGCCAATACCTTGGCGAGGTGAGCCAAACTTGCCCAATAATCGTGACGTCGCCGACAGACGATTAAGAAATTTGGACCAAAGGTTGGTGAAATCCGGAATATTGAATGTATACTCTGAGAATATTTCAGATTTGTTGAAGAAGGGGTATGCATATGTTCCCGAGGTTGATTTAAAGAGAGATGATGGTAAAGTGTGGTACCTCCCGCATCATGCTGTTACGAGCGAAACCAAACCAGGTAAGGTGAGAGTCGTATTCGACTGTGCTGCTCAAAAGAACGGAGTCAGTCTGAACAGTCAGTGCCTACAGGGCCCAGATCTGAACAGTAAGTTGATTCACGTGTTACTCAGGTTTCGCCAACATCATTACGCCATCACGGCCGACATTGAGGCCATGTATCACCAAGTCAAAATTCCCATTAGCGATATAGACGCTTTAAGGTTTCTATGGTATGTTAGTGATGAGATAAGAGAGTTAAGAATTACTTCGCATCCCTTTGGCGGAATATGGTGCGCTAGTAGTAGCACCTATGCTTTGCGGAAGACTGTAGAAGACATGCAACCTTGTGAGGAAATAAAAGACACGTTATTCCGGTCATTTTACGTTGACGATATGTTGAAGTCCGTAGCGTCACCTGAAGAGACAATTAAGGTAATTGAAGGAACAAGAAGTGTCCTCAGACACGGGGGTTTTAACTTAACCAAATTCATGATTAATGACGTCAAATTGCTAGAGAGCATCATTGAGCAAGACAGGGCTAAGGAAGCAAAGGAACTGACATCAAAGTGGGACGACTGTTTCTTTTTCGTTAGCAAGGATGTTCAAACGCAGAATGTGACTAGACGGGTTATGTTGAGTCAACTTGCTTTGACTTACGATCCTTTAGGTTTAATTTTGCCAATCATTATTCCAGCCAAGATCTTGTTCCAGGAGACAGCTAGGCTTAAGATATCTTGGGACGAAAGTATTCCTATATCTTTGTGTCAGAAATGGTTGAAATGGATAACTTCATTATATATGAAATCTCGAGACTTCGCTTCCCTAGATGTGTTTTGCCATTAGAATTAAATGGTTGTACTTCAGAATTACATCCTTTTTTGTGATGCAAGTGAGGTTGCCTTTGGTGCTTGCACTTATATCAGGACAATCAATCAAGATGGGAAAGTACATGTAGCTCTACTAGCCAGTAAAGCCAGAGTAGCTCCCATCAAAAGAATTACTATACCAAGATTGGAAATTTCGGCTGCCGTTGAAGCAGCCAAATTAGATGTTGTTGTTAGAAGAGAGTTGGATATCCCCTAGCTCAAATCTAATTTCTGGTCTGACAGTACTATAGCTCTGGCATATATACAGAACGAGACAAGAAGGTCCAAAACCTTCGTAGCAAATCGTGTCACAGTCATTAGACAGGTTTCATGTTGGCATCATGTTGGTGAAGAGAATCCTGCAGACGCACTATCTCGGGGATGCTATGTAGACAATTTGCCAGTTTCTTGGTTTAATGGTTCTCCCTTCTTGTCGAATTACAAGTGTGCATGGCCAGCACAAGATGATCTTGTAGGATACCTTCAAGATGAAGGCCCGGAGGTGAGGCGTGACGTATATCCCACGTGTATCGTACAGACGTGTCAGTCGGGCGTCACCCAACACCCGATCGATACGCTGATTGAGCACTATTCAAGATTTTATAAATTAAAGAAAGCCGTTGGCTGGTGGTTAAGGCTAATTCAATTCCTTAAGAAGACGAAGATTCCGCAGAGTTCACCACTTGAGATCCATGAACTAAAGCACGCGGAAAATCTAATTCTCAAACATGTTCAAGGGCGTGCTTATTTTCATGAAACCAAAAACATTGAAGCAGGGAAAACTGTGCTAAAATCCAGTTCAATATATAAACTGTATCCTATTCTTATAGATGGTCTGTTAGTAGTTTGTGGTAGACTCAAGCATGCAGTATTGAATGGGCAAGCTATAAATCCTGTGATCCTCCCTCATAACCACAGGTTGTCTACATTAATTGTACGAGATTACCATGATTCCTCTCATGTAGGAGTAGAATGGACATTCAGTCAGGTGCGTAAGAAATTCTGGATCATACGGGGCAGAAAACTGGTGAAACGCGTCAAAATGGATTGCATAGTTTGTAAGAGATTATACGGGGCCCCCATGAACCAAAGAATGTCTGACCTCCCTCCTGAGAGGTGTGAACCAGGGGGGCCTGCCTTTAGGTACGTAGGAGTAGACCTGTTTGGACCCTTCCATGTTAAAGTCGGGAGATCAGAAATGAAACGTTACGGGTGTCTGTACACGTGTTTTACTACGAGAGGTATTCACATTGAGAAGCTTGATAGCTTACAAACTGACGCATTCATAAATGGTTTCGTACGATTCACAGCGAGACGAGGTTACCCTAATAAAGTGTGGTCCGACAATGGTACTAATCTAGTAGGAGCGAGGGCTGAATTAGCACGCAGTGTACGAGATCTTGACCGATCATTGATCATAAGGGAAACACGTCGACGTGACGTTGAGTGGTCGTTCAATCCGTCTTCTGCGTCACATCACGGAGGCGTTTGGGAACGCATGATAAGGTCTGTACGCAAAGTGCTTTCCGCTTTAATCATCAAAAGCCCCAGGATGATTGATGATGTTTTGCAAACCCTCTTCTGCGAAGCGGAAAGTATAGTTAACAGTCGGCCCCTTACCAAATGCAGTGATGATGCAAGTGATGAGAGTCCGCTGACTCCCAATCATCTGTTACTCCTCCAAGGAAACTCCCCACTATCTTGGGGAGCTTTTCACGATGCCGATCCTTACCGCAAACATTGGCGTCACGTGCAATATCTAGCTAAAAAAAATTGAAAAATGTGGGTTAGTGAATACCTAGTGAATTGCAAAGAAGGCAGAAATGGAATTCTGAAAGCCCGAATCTTTCAGTCGGGCATTTAGTGCTTATTATGAATGAAAACTCGCCCCGTGGTTCTTGGCCGCTGGGGAGAGTCCAGGAAATGCGGGTGAGCAGGGACGGATTGGTCCGTAGTGCCCGTTTGAAAACTCAATTCAGTGAGCTCACCCGACCCATTATAAAACTAGTATTTCTTGAAGGTTCTATGTAAATGTTTTGTGTTGTCTGTCATAGATATGATTATATGAGATTTTTTTTTATTGTAAGATTAAAGGTGGGGGAGTGTTACGTCCATAGACGTAAAATTGTATTACTGCCTTTATTGTATAAAAATCAGGAGTGGAAAAAATAATTTGTGTATCGTACGTCCGTCAAAAGGTCACGGTACGATCAGTTGTACCATTTCCCCCAGTCACTGGCATCGACTTTGATGAGTGTGGGGGAGAAAAGGATAGATGGTGTGTGTGGGCAACAATGGCAAGGTCGTCTTCTCTCTAACTGGCATTGGTCAAAAGAGTCGCCCAATATGTGCGTTATACACTGTTAGAGGGAGGGACAAGTTACGTATACTGTCGCAAAGTCATCTTTCACCATTGTAATGTCAAATAAGTCAACGGACGCAGGGACCATGGAAGACGCACGAGTCGGTGAGTTGATATTGCTTTAGTATGTAATGTCATTTCTATGTGAAATTTTGTGATGATTATGTACTTGATGTCAAATTTATGATGTGAGAGTTACGACTCAACATATTGATTGGTACTTATGTATATTTCTTATCATTGGTTGGCATTTATGTATATTTGTAGTCTTGTACAAATTTGTTACAATAAAACATTCTTTTTAGAATGACCTGCAGTCAGCGTCAATTCGGAACTCCATTTTATTCCCTGCGTATCCTAAGAAGAGATAACAATTAGTCGACAAATCCTACTGAATCCAAAGAGCAGCGACAAAAATGGCACCTACATTGGCAAATCTGACACATAAACAAAGATTGGAGAAACTACATCTGTCAACACTGGAACAGAGAAGAGAAAGAGGTGATTTATTGACCATTCACAGAATTATGAAAGGAATGAAAATCCTTGATAGAGATGACTTATTAAAGTGGGACATAGGAGAAACAAGAGGACATGAAAAGAAACTAAAGAAGGACACTCACAGAAGAGACCTGAAAAAGAACAGCTTCCCACATGGAGTGATTGATGTATGAAACAAACTGAACAGAGAAACAGTGAATGCCAAACCTATACACGATTTTAGGAATAAACTGGATGCGTAGAGATACGAAAACTGGTCACGATGAGCATAGCTCTCGTTCCGTAAAATACAACTAGGTAAACACACACACACACACACACACACACACGCACACACACACACACACACACACACACACACACACACACACACACACACACACACACACACACACACATATGTATATATATAAATATATATACATATATATATACCTTTTGGGCAAAGTCTTTCTCTTAAACAATTACTGTTGAATGCTAAAGCACAAGTGGCATCAATGATTTTTAGAGAACATTTCTCTAACTTTCTAAGTATCATTCTCTCTTCATGGTTCAAACTCTGGAGGAAAGTACGAAAGTCGTCAGATTGGTTTTCCATTTTATACCGACAGCTGTTTCAACCATTTCACATGGTCGTCTTCAGGGTAAAACTGATTACAAAAGTGAAAAACATTAGAATATAAAGGCCCGTGGGCCGTACAAACAACAGAAAAGAAATAGAAATGGTGGAAAATGATTGGTGGGAATATACCTAGCGTAGATCTTCGGCTTCCGGTGATTATTGAAGGTCCTTGATTCGACTGCAGCCATGTACATATTGGCGAAAAGAACACCAAGAGGCGATCCCATAGCAATACCATCAACCTGGCGGAAGAGCTCCCCTCTATGAGAAAGGAAAGGGGCCTCCATAGTACAAGCAGATAGCATCTCTTTTAATAAAACTTCAGGGATTGGGAGGGGCTGCAGTCGAATCAAGGACCTTCAATAATCACCGGAAGCCGAAGATCTACGCTAGGTATATTGATGATATTTTCATTACCACCAAAGAAAATGATGATGCTGAGAAGCTAGCTAACGCCCTTCAAGCCAATTCAGTCCTCAATTTTACTATTGAAAGTAGTAATAATAAGACCCTTCCCTTCCTTGACGTCCTTGTTGAGAGGAATTCGAACCATTACGCGACATCTGTCTACACGAAAGCCACCAACGTGGGACGCTGCCTGAATGCAAGGGGAGAATGCCCAGACTCATACAAGAGGTCTGTTGTTGGGGCATACGTGAGAAGAGCATTTTCCCACTGCAATACGTGGAAGGCCGTCCATACCGAACTGGAGCGTGTAAGGCAGATGCTAACTAATAATGGTTTCTCTTGTGATCTCATTGAGGATGTCATAAGGAGGAATATGGAAGAATTCCACACACTAACCCAGACCACTGACGATAAAAAGAAACATATTACACTTTATCACAAAATAGACTATGGAACGGCCTACAGACAGGAAGTAGACACTCTCCGAAGGATTATCAACGATGGAGTTGTACCAAAAGAACCCTACGAGAGAGTTTTGCTGAGAGTCTCCAGCCGTCCCAATCTGGTAGCCTCCTTAATAATGAAAAATAACTCCACCCCTGCAGGACACAAGGAATCGAAAACCGGCGTAGTCTACAAATTTAAATGCTCTGAAGAGGCATGCAAGCCCCTCGACATGAGCTACGTCGGACACACGATGACCACCTTAAGAAGGCGACTGCTAGCACACCGAAATAACGGAGCTATTCACCAGCATTACATTGACACACATGACAAGAAGCCGCGTTTGGAAGACCTCATCAGGGACACCGAAATTATTCACGCAGACTCTAATTACGGACGCTTAATAATTGACGAGACAGTTAGCATTACTTTACAGCAGCCTACATTAAACGTCCAGAAGTCATCGGATCATGTCCTCCCTTCCAATAAATAAAACAGACTCGCACACCGTGACATTTGCCCACTGGAAGTTCCAAGACGACAAGACGTGACATTAGCTCCCCGTAGGTCCCGGCGAGAGGGTGCATCTAGACATTTGCTCACCGGAAGTGACAACCCGACAAGACGCGACATAAGCCCATCGTTGGACTAGCCCCCGCCCCCCTCCTGGCCCCGCCCACCCGCATATTCCCACCAATCATTTTCCACCATTTCTATTTCTTTTCTGTTGTTTGTACGGCCCACGGGCCTTTATATTCTAATGTTTTTCACTTTTGTAATCAGTTTTACCCTGAAGACGACCATGTGAAATGGTTGAAACAGCTGTCGGTATAAAATGGAAAACCAATCTGACGACTTTCGTACTTTCCTCCAGAGTTTGAACCATGAAGAGAGAATGATACTTAGAAAGTTAGAGAAATGTTCTCTAAAAATCATTGATGCCACTTGTGCTTTAGCATTCAACAGTAGCATATATATATATATATATATATATATATATATATGTATATACATATGTATGTATGTATGTATGTATGTATTTGTATGTATGTATATATGTATATATATAAATATATATATATACATATATATAAATATATATATAAATATATAAAATATATACATATATATAAATATATATAAATATATAAAATATATACATATATATAAATATATATATATGTATATATATATATATATATATATATATATATTACAGTAGTAGGGTAGCAGGTCCTCTTTCAGGCAGATATGATTAAACTTTGCAGCAGCTTCTGCATTCACAAGTTTCTTGCTGACATGTTCAACTTTTCTAATATTTGAACGTTGAATATCGTTGAGTTGTCTTATTATGTGTCCAAACTTCATTTGGAATGAATGTAAAGACAATACTAACTTCTTAATTTTACTAGTAGAGCTTTCGCCTAACTTTAGGCATCTTCAGTACAAATTG
>NC_134783.1:4180000-4182500 GCF_046742065.1 Oratosquilla oratoria
TAATAAAAGGATGTTTTGGAAGGAAGTTAAAAGAGGAAGAGGAGGCGAATCAAGTAGAGAAGAAAAGGTAAAAGGTGCAGATGGAGAGATAATAATGGAAGAGAAGGCAGTGAGAGGAAGGTGGGCAGAGTATTTTAGGGAGTTGCTAAATGTGAAGGAGGATAGGGAGGGAAAGGTAGTTGCAGTGGGAAGAGCAAAGAAAATGAGAGTGATGAGTGAGGAAAATGGAGGAGAAATAGGGAAGGATGAAGTGAAAGCAGCCGTTAAGATGATGAGAGCAGGTAAGGCACCTGGGTTGGATGGGTGCTATGCAGAATGCCCGAAGAAAGGAGGAACAGTTATGATGGACTGTTGGTGAGGTTATTTAATGTTTGCTGGAGAGAGGGTAGAGTGCCAGAGGACTGGAGTAGTGCCTTTATAATTCCGCTTTACAAAGAAAAGGGGGACAAGTGTGAGTGTAGTAGTTACAGAGGGATCAGCTTGTTGAGTGTAGTTGGGAAGGCTTATGGGAGGGTCTTGATAGAGCGGATTAGGAGAGGAACAGAGGGAGTAATTGGTTTTAGGACAGGTAGGGGATGTGTAGATCAGATTTTTGTGGTAAGACAAATATGTGAGAAAGCTATAGGAAAAGGTAAGGATATTTTTTGGGCTTTTATGGATCTGGAAAAGGCTTACGACAGTGTAGACAGGAAGGTACTGTGGGAGGTACTGCAGATATATGGGATAGGAGGAAAGCTGTTAAGAGCAGTCAAGAGTTTTTATGAGAGTAGTAGGGCTTGCGTTAGGATTAGAAATAGAGAGAGTGAATGGTTTGAGGTAAAGGTGGGACTTCGTCAGGGGTGTGTTATGTCAACCTGGCTGATCAATCTTTACATGGATGGGGTGGTGCGAGAGGTGAATGCAAGGGTAGTGGGTAGGGGGTTGGAGATGATTAAAGAAAATGGAGAAAAGTGGGAGGTGAGCCAGCTGTTGTTTTCTGACGACACTGCGCTTGTAGCATGATCAGAGGAGGGATTGAGGAAGTTAGTGACAGAGTTTGAGAAGGTGTGTGAAAGAAGGAAGCTAAGATAAATGTGGGCAAATGTAAGGTGATGAGATGTACAAGGGAAGGGGAGAGAGTGACAGTAGGCTGGAAGCGAGCATTAAGGGTGAGAAACTTAAGGAAGTGGATAGTTTCAGATACTTGGGTGCGAATGTGACAGGAAAGGGAGAAGTGGGGGGTGGAGGTAGAATGTAGATTGAGAGAAGCGATTAAATGCCTTGGTGGGTTAAAAGTTGTAATGAGAAATAGACATCTGGAAATGAATGCTAAGAGGAGGTTATATGAAGGAGTGATTGTACCAACAGCAATGTACGGGCAGAAACATGGAACATAAGAGAGGAATAGAAAATGTGTTTGAATGCGTTTGACATGAAATGTCTGAGAAGTATGATAGGGGTTACTAGGCTAGATAGAGTGAGTAATGAGGAGGTGAGGAGGAGAACAGGGGTGGAAAGGGAGCTGGGAGATAGGGTTGATGAAAGAGTATTAGGATGGTTTGGACACATGAAAAGAATGAGTGAAGAAAGATTAGTAAAAGAAGTGTGGAAGGCGGAGGTGGAAGGAGTGAATATGAGGGGGCGTCCTAGAATGAGATGGATGGATGGGGTGAAATGGGCTTTACGAAAGAGAGGAATGTCTGTAGAGGAGGGACGGGAGAGGACAGAATATAGGGGTGAATGGAGAGGGGTTGTGTATAGATGAGGCTTTGATGCATGATGGGGATGGGGGTGAGGAAGTATGTATGAGAAAAAAATTGACGCAGCACGAAGGGATTTCTCCCCGTCTTCTCCTTTCCTGTATGAGGGGACGGAGAGGAGGGGTCGCCGAATTTATGAAGCGTCTTTGCTGTGGATGTGCTGTGTCTTGTGACACTGCTTCTGACCCAGAGCAGTGGACATGATGCAGGGATGACCTGTCATCCAGGAGGTGCCAAGATAGGATGGAGGGAGGAGGAGGGAGGGGAGTGGAATATATTGGAAATGAAATGGGTGGGAGTGATTTCTATGCCTTTTTCTTTTTGGCTACCCTCCGTGTAAGGGGGAAAAAGCCTTTGATATATGTATGTATGTTGAATCATGAGGATATGTTCTGGCGTTCAACTAAGCCATTTTAACTAGGGTTATAAGCAGTAGTGTTGCATTTCATGATTTGAAATTATTTTCAATTTAGCCAAAGAATTTAAATCTTGAATTCAATCCCGTCGTCCAAAATCAGACTTTTGGGTGTAGTAAAGAGGCATATGAGTTTGTCAATGAGTGTCTTTGCTACGTGTTACGCTGTTTTGTCTGGTAGGGATGAAAGAACATAGATACGTGAAAAATGGTCGACACAGACAAAGATATACTGGTTTCCGGTATGTGGAAGTGGTAACTTGAGAAGATCAAGAGCGTCTATTTCAAAATGTTTAGAAGATGTAGGGTAAGCTAGGGTTGGAACATGAGTGCTGATATGACCTTT
>NC_134783.1:4195000-4197500 GCF_046742065.1 Oratosquilla oratoria
GTGAAGGGACGGTCTGTTACATCAGCTTCTTTAGTCGCCTCCTCGATGGCCATGTCGCGGAGCGGCCGAAGCTGCTGCTGGAGACGGCGCGTGCTACCCGGAAGCTGGTCACTGGAGCCGCGGGTGGTGAATTCGGCTACGAGCCTCTCAGCCTCCTGGCGTGGGTACGGGTGGGCGGCGGGGCGAGGCGGGGCGGCGCCGGAGGCGGTCTTCACGCTTTTCCACAGCTGGCTTAGAGACGTGTGGTGGCTGAAGGAGGAGCACCACTCCAACCACTTGGCCTCCCTGGCCTTCAGGGACACCTCCCGTGCGCGGGCCACCACGTCCTGAAGTAGCCTCAAGTTGGTTGGGTTGGGGCGTCTCTTGTAGAGCTTCCTGTGAATGTTCACTCTGTGGTTATGCTCCCGCACCTCCTCGTTGTAGAACCACCAATTTGGCCGGTGACGACGGCTCGGGGCTTTCCTGGGGATGGCTGCGTTAGCAGCCCTCTCAATAGCAGCAGTCAGGTCCCTCTCCCGCTGGTGAAGGTCCACGGGTGGCTGGTAGGCGGCCCACCATTCGTCGAGGGAGGCCTGGAAGCTGGCCCAGTCTGCTCTCCCGATGTTCCAACGTGGAGGGGGGAGGGAGGGCGCTGGGGGTGCCACTGGGAGGGTGGTGAGAGTGGCAAAGTGGTCGCTGGTGAGGGTAGGATGTACTTGCCATGTAGCACCGGCGGCCAGGTCGCTCGAGGCGAGTGTGAGGTCAAGCCTCCCCCCCCCCCCGGGTGTGGGTAGCCTCCCCTGTGTTGAGGAGGCGGATATGGGGAATGTCCTCGAGTAACACGGCCAGGTGGCGGCCCGTTTCGTTGGTTGGAGATGGTGACTGCAGCATGGGGTGGTGGGCGTTCAGGTCGCCCGCCACGAGGAGGCTGGTGTGGGGGCGAGGGAGAACAGCTCGCCTGCTTCCAGATGGTATCGTTGGCTCCTGTATATGTTGTACACCAGAAGCGGGATGCCCCCGACCTGCAGCTCTAGTGCCAGGACCTCCACGCCCTCCCCACAGTGGACTGGGAAGGATACTCTGCGGTGAGGGATGGTGCTCCTCACCAGCGCCGCACAGCCGCGGGTGTTCTCTGTGGCAGGGAGCGAGTGAAGGGAATAACCCGCCACCCTCCACTCAAAGTCGGCACGCGTCAAGGTCTCCTGGAGCAGCACCACGTCAAGGTTTTCCGTGAAGACAGCCTGCAGTACTTGGTGCTTCTTAGGTCGGAGACCTTGCACGTTCCACTGCAGGACTCGGAGCCTGGAAGGGCCAGCAAGCTGGTCCTTATCGGCGTCTGCCTCAGCTCGTCGACTCTCCATTCTGGTGGTTGGGGTCGGCTGGGTAGAGGGAGCGGAGATGCGTGTCCTTCAGGTCGGGGGGTGGCTGGAAACCACATTCTGTGAAGACTGAGACAGTCTCCTGCAGGAGCTCGCTCAGGGTCCCCTGCTTGTCGCTGTCATGGTTGGGGTTGGTGAGCAGCTTCACCAGAAATTGCATCATCCTTGTCATGATGCAGCTGACGACTGTGCGTATTTCCTCGCTCATGGTGCGTGGCAGGTCGTGGGAAGGGTCGGTTGGGCCCATGGAGGGTCTCCTCGCTGACGTCGCGGGAGTGCTGGGGGGAGGGTCCCGTGCACCACCTCCTGGTTGGCGAGGTCTGGTTGCGCTGCGCCGGGCCGAGGGGGCGCTGCCACCAGCCTCCAAGGCTGCGGCCCGCGGCCGCTGCTCCCGACTCCGCGTCCTGGGTTGGCGATAGGGGGTGCGATCCCTGGGGGCCGGTCGGCTAATCCCTTCCTTCGGCTCTGGTGCGGCCTGGGCTGGGGGGGTGGGGACCGCGAGGGCCCGCCGCCGACCCCACGCTGACCTGGTTGGTGGTGATGCAGGCTGGAAGGCTTGCCGACGCTGCTGCTGCGGTTTAGGCTGGCTTCGTGGTGGGTGCTGGTGCTTGGTGTCCTGGTGCCGTGATGCTCCAGCGACGAAGTTCTTCTGTTGCTGCGACTGGCTACGTGATGTCCTCGAGCGGCGTCGTTGCTGCCGTTGCGGAGGCCCCTGGGGCTGCCGCTGTTGCTGCCGTTGTGGTGGTCCCTGGGGCTGCCGCTGTTGCTGCTGGGGTTTCTGGGGAAGCCTGGGGAGCCTGCGGACCCTCTCGGGGCACCGAGGGTTCCAGGCGTGATGCTTATTTCCACAGTTGGGGCATTTTGCGGAGGTGGTCTGATTGGATTTGTGCTTTGCGATGCAATCCTCCGTCGGGTGTGGCAAGCTGCACACGCCGCATCTGACGGCGTGTTCACACCGTACCTGGAGATGGTTGTATCTCTGGCATTTATAGCATCTCACCGGTTCCCCCCGATGAGGGCGCAGAGAGTACCTCCCCCAACAGCCGAGGTCCAGTTTGGGGGGCGGCTGTCCCTCCAGCACCACCAGCACTTGCCTTGTGGGGAGCTTATCCGTGCGGGAGCGCAGTCGCTCGGCTGAGATC
>NC_134783.1:4202500-4210000 GCF_046742065.1 Oratosquilla oratoria
TTCGTCCCCGCGACTTTTCGTCGCCGGTCTTTTCGTCGCCGGACTTTTCGTCGCCCCAAGCATAAATTGTATGCAAAGATTGACAATTGGAAATATATGATTTAATGTCATACTTGTACTTATATTCCTACTCCCAATGCAATAATATGAGTGTGGCAAATAGCTATACATCTCAGTGCCGTATAAACCATTCATTCTTGCCTTAACCAGTCCGACTTGCAAATACCTGAGCCCTAACTTACGTAGATGAAATACAATTTTATTTAAATTACAATAAATAATTTAATACATCATTATCTAAATATATATTTGACAAGTCAGTATATATGATAATTCATTATTGGCATATCATGATAAATAATAGGATTATGTGATTATTACTAGAAAAAAAAAGTGACTGGACAGACGCTACTACCAATAATCACATCAAGATCAATCAGAAGAAGTATATTGAATTTGGCATTAAATCATATATTTCCAATTTTATATTTCAATTATTTTATATTTCAAATATTGTCAATCTTTGCATACAATTTATGCTTGGGGCGACGAAAAGTCCGGCGACGAAAAGACCGGCGACGAAAAGTCGCGGGGACGAAATGTCGCGGGGACGAAATGTCGCGGCGACGAAACGTCCGGCGACGAAAAGTCGCGGCGACGAAATGTCCGGCGACGAAAAGTCGGCGACGAAAAGTCCGGCGACGAAAAGACGGCGACGAAAAGTCATGGACCCTGCACACTTTATGACTCCTTCCTTGAACCATCCCCATTCCTCCCCCACACCTAGCTCTACTCTATCCTTCACTCCCTCCCACTCCTCCTTCAGCTTCTTTTCGTACTCCTTCTCCTTTTCCTTTTCATTCAAAGAGTTCACTCTAAGAACCTCCCTACCTTTTGTCCCTTTCCTCCTCCTTCATCTATCCTCCACTCTCAACTTACCTTCCACCAAAAAATTATCTGATATTCCCCCACCCTCTCCCCTTATGTACATGTACATCCTTAACTCCTCCTATCATAATCCTATTTACCACTACATAATCCATTAGCGCTCTATCTACCACCTTTCCCTCTACCATCCTCTCCCATGTGTACTTATGCTTGACTTTCTTCCGAAACACTGTATTTGCTATCATCAACTCTCTTTCTAGACACATTTCCACCAGCAACTCTCCACTACAATTCTTTCCTGGAACTTCACATTTTCCAACCACTCCATCGATTGGCTCCTTTCCTAACCTAGCATTAAGGTCTCCCAGTACTATTACATTGACATTTCTTCCTAAATCCTTTATGCACTCATTTAAATCTATCCAAAAGGCCTCGCTTTCTTCTACACTCTTCTCACTGCCAGCCCATATGCACTTACAAAGACCCACATCTCCTTTCCCAGTTTCACCTTCATCCACATTATCCTTGAGGAAACCTCCTTCCACTCCACTACACGTTCACCTATCTCTTCACTTACTAGAATAGCCACCCCTTCCCTCCCTCGCTCTCTCTTCACTCCTGATAACCTCCCACTTACACTCCCAAACTTACACTCACCCTTCCCTTTCAACTTAGTTTCACTCAAAACTAACACATCCATCTTTCTTCTCACAAACATACTACCTATCTCTTCCCTTTTACTCCCATCTGTACCACATCCACGAACATTAAAAGACCCAAACCTCAGGGCGCTGGTCCGAAAACTTCCAGACCTTCTTATGCCTTTACTTTTTCGTTTAGGAATGTCCCCTGTGGGGCTACAAGGAGAAGGATGCCTAGTCCCAATCCCCGTCCCTTTCTTCTCGCCTCTTAAGATCCAAGTGGGAATACTTGGTGGCAGTATTCTTTTCCCCCACCACAGGTAATTCCCCCACCAAAGAAAAAGAATAGTCAGAGGAATGGTACAGGGCAGCAACAAGGGGTTGGGGGAGAGCATAACGGAGAGACAGTCGTAGTATAAAAGTGTATTTATTTCTCTATAAACAGATTTTTCCTCTATCATAGACAAAATGATGTGTGGGTCTGGTCCGTAGGGGCGCCCCATATAGACCATAAAGTATCATTAGGTGCGAAACTAGTCAGGAATAAACTCAAGACTAAGACTCTTGTGTTTCCTACTCCACTTACATCAACCTGTCAGAATGTATTAGTATATATATATATATATATATATACATATATATATATACATATACATATATATATATATATGTATATATATGCATATATATATATATATATATATATATGTATATATATATATTAAGTCACTCTAACTTTGTTACGGGTTAGCTGGGTTCGAATCCTCGGCTCGTCCACGTTTCAATTCCCAACGGATGCCTCCATCGAGCGATTCTTCAGTCTCGACTGCGATGGCATGGAATTAAAAGTGATTTGTGGTTGAAAAAAGACATTAATTGATCACTGGGAACCATTCGGTGTATATGTATATATATATATATATATATATATATATATATATATATATATATATATATATATATACATATATTATATATATATATATATATATGTGTGTGTGTGTGTGTGTGTGTGTGTGTGTGTGTGTGTGTGTGTGTGTGTGTGTGTGTGTGTGTGTGTGTGTGTGTGTGTGTGTGTGCATATATATATATATATGTATATATATATAATATATATATATATATATATATATATATATATATTCAATCACATTGAATTTTTACTTTTAGTTCCATGTCATCACGAACGAGACTGACAATGCGATCGTCGGAGACATATACGGAAACTGATGCAAAGTGAAGCCAAGGGCTCAAACCTCAGCTCAGACGTATCAAAGTGACTAACCACTGCGCCATCAAGAGAGATTGATGGCGCAGTGGCCCTTGGCTTCACTGCGTATCAGTTTCCGTATATTTCTCCGACGAGCGCATTGTCAGTCTCGTTAGTGATGACATGGAATTAAAAGTAAAAAGTTAATGTGGTTGAAAAAAATAATAAGATCTGCACTGGGGACCATTTAGTGTGTGTGAATATATATATATTTATATATATATATTTATATATATATATATATATATATATATATATATCTGCACTGGGACCATTTAGTGTGTGTGAATATATATATATATATATATATATATATATGTGTGTGTGTGTGTGTGTGTGTGTGTGTGTGTGTGTGTGTGTGTGTGTGTGTGTGTGTGTGTGTGTGTGTGTGTGTGTGTGTGTGTGTGTGTGTGTGTGTGTGTGTGTGTGTGTGTGTGTGTGTGAGTGTGTGTGTGTGTGTGTGTGTGTGTCAGTGTGTCTGTGCGCATGTGTGTATACCTATACTGGATTGTTAACCCATATAGTTAACAATCCCGCCAAACCCATAACCTGTTCTATTAGGTCATGCTCATATAAGTTATCAAAATTGCTTGTGGTTCTTCTAAATCCTCTGTTGGGACAATTTCTCAGTGACATATCAGGGATACTGTTGATCTAACCGAAAAGTTGCTTGGACAAAGTATCAAATTATATATAAGGCTGGTTAGTTTTGATTTAAGATTTATGGAAGAGGAATTAAAAAACATGACTTAACACTCCCTGCCCATACTAATATTAGTCTAATTAGATTATGTGTAATAGACTCTAAATTTGAATTTAATGGGAATTTCCACACTCAAAAATTTTGGTATGGCTATGAGAAATCGTTTGTCTCCAATTTTGAGGAATTTGTACATTGAGTTTTTTGAAAGAGGGTGGTATAGATATGTTTACGAGATATTATGTATTTGGCCTATTGGTCAACTTTTGGATACTTTTATGTTAGAATTAGATAATTTGGTACCGTCCATCGAATTCATAGTTGAGTTAGAAGAAAATAATGAATTACCATTTGTAGATGTAAATATTCACCGAAATATCTGATTGACAAGGCACAAAACAGAGCTAGAAAACATTTTTTTAATACTTCTCATGTAAAACATTTTAAATATAAGAACATGTTAACAGTTCCTTACCATGAGAATTTAGTCGGTATTCCTAGATTATTTAAATTTTTTGGTATCCAATAGGGTTTTAAAATCAATAACAATATTAAGAGCTTGTTAATTAAAAATTCATCAAGAGAAAAGGAAGTTAGTGTATACAGTATATCATGTAAAAACTGTAATTTTATTTACATAGGCCAAACAGGAAAAGATGAAAAAAAAGTATAAATAAATTAAAATACAGCATTAGTACGGGGTAATTGTTAATTGGACTGTTTGTTCACCAAAAGAACCATGGACATAACATTGACTGGAAAAAATCAAAAGTAATTACGTCTTGTAACAATATTATAGAAAGAAACATTATTGATTCCTGTTATATCAAAATATATTTTGGAAATGATATAAATTATTTTAATATTAACAAGGTTGTTTGTGATCATTTGTAATTTAGCTGTACTGACCTTGTTCTCTTATATATGTATATGTATATGTATATGTATATGTATATGTATTTTAATTCTTCCCAAATAATATCAAACCTTATTTTTTGATGATCGCTAGAGCCTAGATTATCTCCCACTTTTACGTTACTCAATGAGCACCTAATGAGTAACGTAAAAGTGGGAGATAGTCTAGGCTCTAGCGATCATCAAGAAATAATATTTAATATTATTTGGGAAGAGTTAAAAAGTACGAATAACGTCCAAGTACCAAACTTCAGGAGAGCAAACTTTGACAATATAAAAACCGATTTGAAATTGAATATGAAATGTCATGCGGACGTTTCGGACATTGTCGAGTCTCGGTGCGTGACCGGGGTCTAGGTCATGACTAGAGGTCGGGTCACGGAGGGTAATATGAATACCTTGGGTCAGGTCATTTTGGGGCGAGGGCTCAATAGACAGGTCAGAGATTTGGATGAAATGTTTAGTAATATAACTGATTTAATTATTAATGCACAAAATACATTTATCACCCTGAAGTCAATACGGAAAAATAGTAATACTCCCAAATGGATGACGGACAGATTGAAATATGAGATCGGAATGAAAAGAGGACTTTAAGTAAAAATAAAAAACGGGGAAACACACCTTAGATCAAGATATAAGACATGGTTAAAAAGAATACACTTACAGTTAAACGTAATTATGAACTTAAGGTTGCTAGTCAAGCAAGATCCAACCTAAAGTGTTTCTTTCATTTCTATAGAACAAAAAATAAAGAAAGAATAGGACCAATTAAAAATTATGAAAATGTCATGATAGAATCGGATAAAAAATGAGTGAGGAGTTTAACAATTATTTTCAATCGGTGTTTACTAATGAGAGGTTAGATAAAGTACCTGACTGCGATCCGATTTTCAGAGGGGATGAAGAAAGTAGTCTATCTAATATCAGCATTAGTAAAGTAGAAGTATTCAAGCAGATTGAAAGACTAGCTACAAAATCCCAGGGTCCAGACGAAATTTTTCCGATGAATGCTAAAGGAGTGTAAATTTAAAATCTGCGACCAGTTAACTGAAGTATTTAATAAATCGGTACACACTGGTTTTGGGCTCACTGCTTGGAGGCAAGCAAACGTTGTTCCTGTTCTTAAGAAGGGAGATAGATCGTCTATATGCAACTACAGGCCAATCAGTTTGACATCGGTTATAGGAAAAATGCTTGAATCAGTAATAGTAAATAGACTCAGAGAACACATCGAAAGACATAATTTAATACGTGATTCACAGCATAGTTTCTCCAAGGGTAAGTCATGTGTGACTAATCTTCTATCCTTTTACACTAAAGTATATAAGGCGTCAGATAACAATGATAATTACGATATTATATACCTTGACTTTAGCAAACCGTTCGATAAGGTACCACACCAGAGACTACTAAATAAAATCAAAGCCCATGCCATAGGAGGAAAAGTGTTAGAATGAATTAGAGCTTGGATTTGTAACAGAAAACAGCGGGTCACCATAAATGGAGTAAAATCTAGGTGGGGAATGTTACTAGTGGGGTGCCCCAGGGCTCGGTTTTGGATCCCTTGTTGTTCATTATGTACATAAACGACTTTGAAGACTAATTAGGTCAGGAGACGATGCAGAGATTCTGCAGGATGATCTTAACAAATTGTTCACATGGTCGGTGAAATGGCAAATGAACTTCAATATCTCTAAGTGTAGCGTGTTAAACGTAGAGCTACACAACCACGAAAATAGATACAGCTTAGATAATACGCTTTTAGAGAAAAGTGAGTGCGAGAGAGACTAAAGAGTTCTAGTGAGTCCAGGAAACAGTGCATTAGCTCCAGAAATAAAGCTAACAGAGTATTATGTTTCATTGCTAGGACGGTAACAATAGAAGTGCAGAGGTAATTAAACTCTATCTAGCGATAGTTAGACCCATCCTTGACTATGCGATACATTTTGGTCTTCGTCCTACAGAATGGACATCAATTCACTAGAATCAGTACAGAGAAGAATGACCAAAATGATACATGAACTCAGAAACTTGCCTTACGAAGAGAAGCTTAGGCACCTTAACTTACACTCTCTGGAAAGACGCAGAGTGCGGGGTGATCTAATAAAGGTGTTCAAGTGGATCAAAGGCTTTAGCAAGGTTGATGCAAACAAGGTCATCATGTTAAAACAAGAGAACAGGACTCGTAGTAATGGATATAGACTGGACAAATTTAGATTTAAAAAGGAAATAGGCAAGAATTGGTTTACTAATAGGGTGGTCGATGAATGAAATAAACTTAGAAACAATGTAGTAAGCGCTGAAACTATCAATTGTTTTAAGAAACAATTAGACAACTTTATGGATGGGGATGTCAGGTGGTGATGGATACGGAGCTGCCTAGTGTAGGCCTTATGGTCTTTTGCAGTCTCCTTTATTATTCTGTTCTTTTGTTCTTATGTATATGTATGTATATGTATATGTATATGTATATGTATATGTATATGTATATGTATATGTATATGTATATGTATATGTATATGTATATGCATATGCATATGTATATGAATATGTCAAGGACTACTATTAAACAGGGCGTGCACACCCAGATTCCTGGCTCCGCTAGCGTAGGCCATTGCTTTCTTTGTAACTAGAAACCAATAATTGTATATAGGACAAATATATCAAATATTGACTTATTCAATGCAGTATAAGTTAATATAAACTTTTATAGTGAAATAATAAAGTATTTTAAGGCACTATTATGCTTTGAAATACCAGTTTTAGTCGGACTTAACATTTATTATTGAATGAGGTCAGTGGACACTTTAAAGGAACCCAAGTTGCTGTTGTTTTACATTTTACAAAATCGATTATAGTTAAACCTTTGTGATTGCAAACAAACAAACATTCACACAAATATACAGACATAGAACCAAAAGCTTACCAGACTGCAGCGATTAATCAGTGAGCCGGGCCTTCTTTATAGAGGTCTGGAGAAAGACTGCATTCTTCTGCTGGTCTTTCTCTAGGTTGTGGAGTCCATTCAGAAGAACATTTGCCAGACGACCGATCATCTTGGGACAGTCAATGTCAATCCTACT
>NC_134783.1:4217500-4220000 GCF_046742065.1 Oratosquilla oratoria
TAGCCGAATTAAGGCATAAGTTTTCCCTTTATCCTTCGTGGGAAAAAATACGAAAAAGAGGTGTCTAGTTCCCTCGTTTGGCCCCAGTTACTCTGTTATGACACGCAAGGGGACATGATGAAAGTATTCTCACCCCTCACCCCCGCCACAGGATGTAATAAAAATATATAAGATAATATAAACTCACTGAAAGATGTTGGACCTGAGAATGATTTGTTTGAGGTTTAATAAAAAGTATTTTGAGAATGAAATAAGGGACTTAAAGATCTTACATGAACGACTCTGGTAAGAATTCGGGTAAACATCGAAAACAGTTTAAGTCTGGGACGAACATAAAATGAATGCAAGAATAAGGATGGAATACAATACATTTATCACACATAGTTCTCCCTGTTGGGAACTAATAAAATTCGGAAAAATACAATTTGGGGAACAAAGAAGCCTTTCTAAAATATACGAGAACATTAGAAATTGTTTCTAATGTCAGGAGCATTTCAGAATTCAAAATTTTTTGTTCCGAACAATGGGGAGTTCCTGAATTTAGAAATTTCCTAACAGAACTCTCTGTATTACTAGATGACCCGTTGGCCCACTGGGTCAATGATACAAAGAGCTGAGTACCGCACCTTTACACCCTTTTCTTTTGTAATAATCGAACCGGAGCCTTTTTTTTTTTTTTTAATTATCAGAATCAAGACGTGTGTGTGTGTGTGTGTGTGCGCGCGTGTGTATGTTCATGTAAGTAGAAAGAAAAAATGCTAAATTGAATCGATTTGAGTAGCTTGTCTTTCAAAACGTTACATCTGTCGGCCCATGTCTTCTCCAGTTCCATCGTGTGCATGTGTATGTGTACATGTGTGGGGGGTTGTATGTGTGAATGTGCATCTGCGGGTGTGCATGTCCATGTGTAAGTGAGTTTCATGACTAGACGTGTTTTATATGATTACGTATGGTCTACACACACCACATACACTTACACACTTACACACGCGCACATACACACACACGCACACACACACACGCGAGCGCGCGCGCGCACATACACACACACACACACACACACACACACACACACACACACACACACACACACACACACACACACACACACACACACACATATATATATATGTACGCATATGCACATATATATGAATGCATCTACTATAATAAAGTAGTAGCCTCTGTCTGTTTGTTTGCTTGTTTGTTTGATCACGAACTCCTCCAGGTACTTGGATAACTATATTTCATTTCTAAAAAAAATATTTTGGTTAGGGTTAAGGGTTAAAATTAGGTGGGTTATGGTTAGGTGAGTGATTATTCACGAACTACTCCTAGGTTTTTGCTGATAGACCCCTATAACCATATATATTCTGAAACCTTATAACCCAAGGTACTTGGAAAACTCTTTCATTTGTCTGTCTATCTGTCTGTTTGTTTATTTATTTGTTTGTTTGTTCAGGAACTCTTCTAGGGTTTTGCATATAGACCCCTATACCCATATATATTCTGATATCCTATCACTCCAGGTACTTGGATAACTATATTTCATTTTCATAAAAATATTCACAAACTCCTAGGTTTTTCCAGATAGACCCCTATAACCATATATATTCTGAAACCTTATAACCCAAGGTACTTGGATTACTATCTTTCATTTGTCTGTCAATTTGTTTGTTTGTTTGCTTGTATGTTCACGAACTTCTAGGGTTTTGCAGGTAGACCCCCACAACCATATATATTCTGATACCCTATCACTCCAGGTACTTGGATAACTATGTTTCATTTAAAAATATATATTTTGGTTAGGGTTAAGGGTTTAAGTTAGGTGGGGTATGGTTAGGTTAGGGATGATTTACGAACTCGCAGCAACGCGCGGGTAATTTGGCGAGTATATTGTAGATGTCGCGTCCTTTCTTCATCAGCCTCCGCATTTATTCTGTTACTGTATTTTGCAAGAATGTGGCAGTGTTAAGCCCTTTCTTACTCTTTCTCTACTATTATTCTGCTCCACTCGGTGCTGGCGCCAATCGATTCGCCTCAATCCTTTGGCCGAGTAATTTGACTCGGTCCTGGTTCCAGCCCATTCACCAGGTCTACTATATCCTTTACTAATGAGTGTATAATTGAATATATAATTTAGTTCAATTACCATTATCATTATTCTATTATAACTTAATTATCATTTGTACATTTTTGATACCGGGTCGTTCGACAGATATATTATTTCGTTTGTTATTTCATGTTATCTAATTCATTGTTTCAATTATTATCTCTAGTTCATCAAAACCAAAATAACAGTCTAGATTTTCAATGTTCCCATGACATCAAATTTATGACTACTGAAGTTACGACCAATATGATAGTATCGACATGACAACACAACCCTGGCGTCCTGACGCCACAGTTTGGCTAAAAAAAAAAAAAAAAAAAAAAAAAAAAAAAAAAAAAAAAAAAAAAAAAAAAAAAAAAAAAAAAAAAAAAAAAAAAAAAAAAAAAA
>NC_134783.1:4235000-4237500 GCF_046742065.1 Oratosquilla oratoria
AAGGCATTTACTCGCTTCTCTCAATCTACATTCTACCTCCACCTTCACTCCACCTTTTCCTGCTACACTTGCACCCAAGTATCTAAAACTATCCACTTCCTCCAGTCGCTCTCCCTTAATGTTCACTTCCAGTCTACTGCCACTTTCACCCCTTGTACATCTCATCACCTTACTTTTACCCACATTTATCTTTAGCTTTCTTCTATCACATACTCTCCCAAACTCTGTCACCAGCTTCCTCAATCCCTCCTCTGACCCTGCCACAAGCGCAGTGTCGTCCGCAAACAACAGCTGGCTCACCTCCCACTTTTCTCCATTTTCTTTAACCATCTCCAATCCCTGACTCACTACCCTAGCATTCACCTCTCGCACCACCCCATCCATGTATAAGTTGAACAGCCAGGGCGACATAACGCATCCTTGACGAAGTCCCACCTTTACTTCAAACCACTCACTCTCTCCATTTCCAATCCTAAAACATGCTCTACTACTCACATAAAAACTCTTGACAGCTCCCAAAAGCTTTCCTCCTATCCCATAAATCTGCATAACCTCCCACAGTGCCTTTCTGTCTACCCTATCATAAGCCTTTTCCAGATCCATAAAAGCCCAAAAAACATCCTTCCCCTTTCCTATAGCTTTCTCACATATCTGTCTTACCACAAAAATCTGATCTACACAACCTCTACCAGTCCTAAAACCACACTGTTCCTCACCAATTACTCCTTCTGTTCCTCTCCTAATCCTCTCAATTAAGATTCTCCCATAAGCCTTCCCTACTACACTCAACAGGCTAATCCCTCTGAAATTACTACATTCACACTTGTCCCCTTTTCCCTTGTAAAGAGGAACTATACAGGCACTACTCCAGTCCTCCGGTACTCTACCCTCTCTCCAGCAAACATTAAATAATCTTGCCAACCAGTCCACCATCACTGAACCTCCCTTTTTCAGACATTCTGCATGACATCCATCCAGACCAGGTGCCTTACCTGCTTTCATCATCTTTATAACTGCCTTCACCTCATCCTTCCTTATTTCTCCTCCATTCTCCTCACTCATCACTCTCATTTTCTTCGTATTTCCCACTGCAGCTATCTTTCCTTCCCTATCCTCCTTCACATTCAGCAACTCCCTAAAATATTCTGCCCATCTTCCCCTCACTGCCATCTCTTCCATTATCAACTCTCCATCTGTACCTTTTACCTTTTCTTCCCTACTTGATTCGCCTCCTCTTCCTCTCTTAATTTCTTTCCAAAACATCTTTTTATTACTTTCAAAATTTTCTGTCATACTCCTACCCCATTTCACATCTGCTCTCCTCTTTGCCTCCTTTACCTTTTGCTTTACTTCTCTTTTCTTTTCTTTGTACGTCTCATATGACTCCCCTGTCCTCTTTTGTAACCAATCTGTGAATGCTCGCTTCTTCTCTTCTACAACCTTCTTTGTTTCCTCATCCCACCATTCACTACCCTTTCTTCTATTTCCCCCTGTCCTTCTTGTTCCACACACCATCCTTGCACACTTTAAGACTCCCTCCTTGAACCATCCCCATTCCTCCTCCACACCCATCTCTGTTCTATCCTTTACTCCCTCCCACTCCTCCTTCAGCTTCTTTTCGTACTCCTTCTCCTTTTCCTTTTCATTCAAGGAGTTCACTCTAAGAACCTCCCTACCTTTTGTCCCTTTCCTCCTTCTCCATCTATCCTCCACTCTCAACTTACCTTCCACCAAAAAATGATCTGATATTCCCCCACCCTCTCCCCTTAGCACATGTACATCCTTAACTCTTCCTATCATAATCCTATTTACCACTACATAATCCATTAAAGCTCTATCTACCACCCTTCCCTCCACCACCCTCTCCCATGTGTACTTATGCTTGACTTTCTTCCGAAACACTGTATTTGCTATCATCAACTCTCTTTCTAGACACATTTCCACCATCAACTCTCCACTACGATTCTTTCCTGGAACTCCACACTTCCCAACCACTCCATCGATTGGACCATTTCCCACTCTAGCATTAAGGTCTCCCAGTACTATTACATTGACATTTCTTCCTAAACCCTCTATGCACTCATTTAAATCTATCCAAAAGGCCTCCCTTTCTTCCATGCTCTTCTCACTGCCCGGCCCATATGCACTTACAAAGACCCACATCTCCTTTCCCAGTTTCACCTTCATCCACATTATCCTTGAGGAAACCTCTTTCCACTCCACTACCCCTTTACCTATCTCCTCACTTACTAGAATAGCCACCCCTTCCCTCCCTCGCCCTCTCTTCACTCCTGATAACCTCCCACTTACACTCCCAAACATACACTCACCCTTCCCTTTCAGCTTAGTTTCACTCAAAGCCAACACATCCAACTTTCTTCTCACAAACATACTACCTATCTCTTCCCTTTTACTCTCATCTGTACCACATCCACGCACATTAAAAGACCCAAACCTTAGGGTGCTGGCCCGAGGCCCGCCAGCACCCCTTATGCCTTTT
>NC_134783.1:4245000-4255000 GCF_046742065.1 Oratosquilla oratoria
CCGAATCTCACTAAAAACATTGATAGACTGGAAAAAGTACAACGGCGAGCCACAAAACTGATTCCAAATGTCAAAAATAAATCATACGAAAATCGACTAAAACATATGAATCTGTTTTCCCTAAAAAAGCGTAGACTCAGAGGTGACTTGATACAGGTTTTTAAAATTCTTAAGGGAATTGACCTCAAAAGTGACAAAATTTTCACATTGAATGAGAATCAGACAAGAAGCAATGATATCAAACTGTCCGGAAATAGATTCAATTTGGAAGTGGGTGAAAACAACTTCGCCAACCGTGTAGTTAATGAATGGAATAAACTTCCTGTACAGGTAGTGCAATGTAATTCAGTTCGAAGCTTTAAGAACAATTCAGATAGACACCTAAGGAAGATGCTGTAATGAATATAATTTGTTATATATTTTTTGTTTTTGTTCTGTTATCATTTGTGCAAAGATGGTGTGTGGAACAAGAAGATCAGGAGGAAATAGAAGGAAGGGTAGTGAATGGTGAGATGAGGAAATGAAGAAGGTTGTAGAAGAGAAGAAGCGAGCTTACACAGATTGGTTACAAAATAGGACGAGGGAGTCATATGAGACGTACAGGGAAAAGAAAAGAGAAGTAAAGAAAAAGGTAAAGGAGGCAAAGAGGAGAGCAGATGTAAAATGGGGTAAGAGTATGACAGAAAATTTTGAAAGTAATAAAAAGATGTTTTGGAAAGAATTTAAGAGAGGAAGAGGAGGCGAATCAAGTAGAGAAGAAAAGGTAAAAGGTGCAGATGGAGAGATGTTTTTGGAGGAGAGGCAGGCAGAAGATAGGGCAGAATATTTTAGGGAGTTGCTTAATGTGAAGGAGGATAGGAGGGAAAGATAGCTGCAGTGGGAAATGCTAAGGAAATGATGAAATGAAATGTGAGGAAAATGGAGGAGAAATAAGGAAGAAATAAGGAAGGATGAAGTGAAGGCAGCAGTTAAGATGATGAAAGCAGGTAAGGCACCTGGTCTGGATGGATGCCATGCAGAATGTCTTAAAAAAGGAGGTATAGTGATGGTGGACTGGCTGGTGAGGTTATTTAATGTTTGCTGGAGAGAAGGTAGAGTGCCAGAGGACTGGAGGAGTGCTTGTATAGTTCCTCTTTACAAGGGAAAGGGGGACAAGTGTGAATGTAGTAGTTTCAGAGGGATTAGCTTGTTAAGTGTAGTTGGGAAGGCTTATGGGAGGATCTTGATTGAGAGGATTAGGAGAGGAACAGAGGGAGTAATTGGTGAGGAACAGTGTGGATTTAGGACAGGTAGAGGTTGTGTAGATCATTGTGTAGATCAGATTATGGCACAGATATGTGAGAAAGCTTAAGGGGAATGAATGTTTTTTTGGGCCTTTATGGATCTGGAAAAGGCTTACGACAGGGTAGACAGTAAGGCACTGTGGGAGGTTATGCGGATATACGGGATAGGAGGAAAGCTTCTGGGAGCTGTCAAGAGTTTTTATGAGAGTAGTAGAGCATGTGTCAGGATTAGAAATGGAGAGAGTGAGTGGTTTGAGGTAAAGGTGGGACTTCGTCAAGGATGCGTTATGTCACCCTGGCTGTTCAACTTGTATATGGATGGGGTGGTGCGAGAGGTGAATGCAAGGGTAGTGGGTCAGGGATTGGAGATGTATAAAGAAAATGGAGAAAAGTGGGAGGTGAGCCAGCTGTTGTATGCGGACGTCACTGCGCTTGTGGCAGGATCGGAGGAGGGATTGAGGAAGTTGGTGACAGAGTTTGGGAGAGTGTGTGATAGAAGAAAGCTGAATATAAATGTGGGTAAAAGTAAGGTGATGAGATGTACAAGGGGTGAAAGTGGCAGTAATCTGGAAGTGAGCATTAAGGGAGAGCAACTGGAGGAAGTGGATAGTTTTAGATATTTGCGTGGAAATGTGGCAGGAAAAGGTGGAGTGAAGGTGGAGGTAGAATGTAGATTGAGAGAAGCGAGTAAATGCCTTGGTGGTTTAAAAAGTGTAATGAGGAATAGACATATGGGAATGGATGCTAAAAGGAGGCTATATGAAGGAGTGATTGTACCAACAGCACTGTATGGAGCAGAAACATGGAACATAAGAGAGGAAGAGAGAAGGAGTTTGAATGTGTTTAAGATGAAGTGTCTGAGAAGTATGATGGGGGTTACTAGGCTTGATAGAGTGAGAAATGAGGAGGTGAGGAGGAGAACAGGGATGGAAAGGGAGTTGGGAGATAGGGTTGATGAAAGAGTATTAAGATGGTTTGGACACATGGAAAGAATGAGTGAAGAAAGACTAGTAAAGGAGGTATGGAAGGCAGATGTGGAGGGAGTGAACATGAGGGGACGTCCTAGGATGAGATGGATGGATGGGGTGAAGGGGGCTTTGGGGAAGAGGGGAATGTCTGTTGAGGAAGGATGGGAGAGGACAGAAGACAGGGGTGAATGGAGAATGGTTGTATATGGAAAATGTTTGTGATGCATGAGGTGGAATGGACGGGGGAATTGGGGGGTGAGGTAGTGTGTGAGCAAAAATTTTGACGCAGCCCGAAGGGATTTCTCCCCGTCCTCTCCTTTATATGGGGGGACGGAGAGGGGGGTCGCCGATTTAATGAAGCAGCCTTTGTGTGGATGTGCTGTGTCCTGCGACACTGCTTCTGACCCAGGGCAGTGGACAGGGTGCAGGGATGACCCGTCATCTAGGAGGTGCTAAGATGGGAGGGAGGGTGGAGGGGTGTGGAGTGTTTTCGGGGATGGAATGGGTGGGAATGATTTTATGCCTTGTCCTTTTTGGCTACCTCCCTGGTAAGGGGGAAAAAGCCTTGGTATATGTATGTATGTATGTATGTATCATTTGTCTGTTTGATTCTCATTTATTATTAGTTATATGTGAATTTATTATTATCTAACTACTTACCTGTTTGTTTATTATCTGTACCTATGCATTTATTTATGTATTTTATTTGTTATTTACATTATCATAGTTTTTATCTGAAACACAAAGGCAAAAGCCGACAAGACTGTGAGAATCAACACCGTGTGAGATCGAAACAATATCACCACCAACGCCTGTGTTATCCACCGGTACACCAACGACCACCTGATGGATTGGGATAACGCAGAGCTTCTTTTTAGTGAACCAGACAGGGTGAGGAGGAAATGCCTGGAAGCGGCCGCCATTGAAAGCTTCAAAATCATCCATCTGTTACCCGCATTATACAAATGTATGAAATGTCCCCCTTAGTTCTTTTCAACAAACTGTCCGAAATGTCCTTCTTTTTCTCCACCAAGTCCCACCCGTCCCCTTCTCACACCTCCCCCCCTCCTCCCTTCTACCTACCACCCACCCCTCCCTGATAACCTATCCCAGTTCCTTCCCCGTCGGTCTATATGTACTCAGAGTGTTTGCCATATGTCTGTACTTGAAAAAGCTGTAACAAGCGAAACGTCGTACCAATAAAGGTTTCGATCTCACACGGTGTTGATTCTCATAGTTTTTATCTATTAATTTATTATTATTATGATTTTTTCGCATCCGACCTAGATATGGACCAAAAGGTCTCCTGTCGGCATGCTCCGCTTTTGTAATATATATACACACATACAAATATATATGTATATATTTGTTTATTTATTTATCTATCTATTTGCATATCAATGAAAATAATGTAAGAGCCACGTATAATGAAGGGAAGTCCCAATTTATTTCTATTCATATCGTATCCAGCTTTAACTTTGACTATTTTTAATTTTCATTGTCCTACGTGTCACGTCTATAACTTTTTTTGCCTATCATCGCTCCTAAGTGCACCACGTGTTCAAACATTCCTCTTTTTTCCTTTGGCGTGACAATGAATAGTTGACACAAAAACGGACCTGAAATGCCATTTGGATATCAAATAGCTTTAGTCGCTTTAAATGGGACGCGGAGGGCATCCTACACTTAATATATGTATTCATGACCATAGTGTAAGATTGGATGTACTGTAACCGTATGCAGTGTATACATATATACATTATGTATGAACTTTGCGATCCGTGCAGTACCATATCGTTCTGACAAACAAGTAAACCATGAACTATCGATGTCGGGGATAAATATCTGAGTGACATCAAACGAGAATACACGAGCCACGGTCAAAGCAATGAGGAGGAAAGGCAATCACTACAAATAACACGGGTGTATTTCGATGAGGGAAGAAAATAAGAAATAATTTTCACAGTTAAATCCAACTAATCAGGAAAAAATAAGCGAGCGATGGAACGATAATGTAATGCAGCTCAAACATGGATGCAAACACGCTATGATTAACCCCTTTGCACTGAAACGCCGTGACCAACTCAAATATGCAAGTCTCATTAATTATGGCAGGAGAGTTTTGTCCTATGCTTTAATGTTTTTGTTCCCTCTGACTATATTTCTGTCAGGGGTAAAGAAGAAAGAGCGTGGGAAAGGCAAAGAAGATAATCAATTGGAAATGTGTAAATTCGGGAAGAAAGGGGTGAAATGTCTTACTCATATTACATTTGTTCATGGTTTTATGAACTTCGAACAGAGAAGAAAAATGAGAGAGATGCAGAGTGAGGTAAGGGAGAAAGATGGAATGAAAATGAGACGCGAGAGACTTCTTTGATCGTATATAAAATAAAATAAATAAATCCACAAAACGTACACAGTTCTATGAGACTCATTGAGGAGGAAGAAGAAATATTAACCAAAACATATACCAGGAATGCATCCAAATTCTTCGCAACAGATGTGTATGCATCTATGTACATCATGTGTTTATGTGCAAACTGTTGATTTCAATCACGTGTTTGGATCATCATCGACACTTACATAGTACTAACCCCCCCCCCCCAGTGAAAGCTCAAAGGTCATATGTAGATCGATCTAAGGAGAACGCTATGATCTTGCGAAACGCACAATTGAACACACACACACACACACACGCGCTCACACACACACACACACACACACACACACACACACACACACACACACACACACACACACACACACACACACACACACACACACACACACACACACACACAAACACACACACTTGTTGAAGGGGGGGGGAAGTCCGAACAGTTTCCTCCACCATTTTGAAGTATGCTGTTAAATGGTCTCTAGCCGAATTTTTACTTGCAAAATATGTTGAAATTATATCATGAGCGGAAGGTGTAGGAGTGCACTTTCTTTTCTTTGAGGGGGTTGCCATAGCCGCTCCTTATGGAGTGAGTCGCAAATGTTGATATTAGACAGGTCCTTTAAACTCAAATTTACCAATAAGTCTTTATTCATATAACCAATCTTTATTTATACATAACTCGTGAATCGCCTAAAATGCTTATGATTGTTTTTTGTATCTCTTCAGTGCAAGAAAAGAAAGTGCACTCCTACACCTTCCGCTCATGATATAATTTCAACATATTTTGCAAGTAAAAATTCGGCTAGAGACCATTTAACAGCATACTTCAAAATGGTGGAGGAAACTGTTCGGACTCCCCCCCCCCCCTTCAACAAGTTGAAATCAAAGCTCGTATTAGTTCTTTGCTATCTGAATACGAATACAAAAACCTATGTTCAGCTCCATCACCAACTTTTTCAGGTTATAGTTCAATACATGGCCCTTCCCCATTACCATCTGTATCAGATTATGGTTCATCACAGCTCCCGCTCGTATCACCACCTCCTTTCGGAAACAACCCATACATTTCATCTCCGCCACCCGAAAATGAACAGTCTACTTACGCAAATTTATCAATTTTGTTACCTGTAATAATTGTTCTCACACTAAGAAGCATTGTAATCATTCATGCAATGTACAACATTAAATATTATTGAAAATCAAACTTTTATTGCCTACCTGAGAGTTACAGCCAGTCGTTCTTCTGTTGAAATGTATCTTCTAACCGTTGTATCTTGCTTGGTTATGTCTCCTTCTATATGTGATAGCAGTTCACAAAATTTTTCGTAGCTCATACAAAAATAATGGAAGAACTTGGTGTTGTCTTTCTTTGAATGCGGAAACAATGTTCTATATTCTCCTTCTTTCTCTCTTGAAGCGCATATATCGTGCACCCACATTGTTCTTTTCTCTCCTTTTTCTTCTTTCTCCTCCTCTTCAGCTTTTAATGCAAGACACAGCACCAAGATTTCTTCATCACTGCTAAGAGGTGAGTCGCTCATCTTAGGTAGATAGAATATCACTTTAACGAGGTATCTGCTTTAATTATTTTCTATGGTTTTGATGTAACACAAAGCACGACTTTCGTCTGTCAAGGCTAACTGAAGGCTGGCCATGTCGGTTCCGTTCTGGTGTCTTCTGCGCTAGTGTGCGGGCTGAACGTCGTTTCTGTTCTGTTCTGAGGCTTAGGAAGCTTCGGCGGCGGTTCCGTTTTGAATCAATGTGCGACAAGCTTTATACTGTATCAACCAATACTGTTTACGTAAGCAATTCTGCCGCAAGCGGAACGTGGCTTAAATGTTTACACTTCGTCATATCATGACTTCTATCAATACCCTAGCCTATGTTTACAAAACATCAGACGGCAAGCAAGGTAGGCGAGAATATGCAATTCTGCAACCTCCTCTTGGCCATTGTTTAAAAACATCCAGGTAATAGAATGAATACTTTTTCCACCTACCCCTCTATCTATCTAAAAGTCTACATTAAACTACTGGCCTCTTACAGGGCTTGGCAGCTACCCTTGGTCGTTCCGACCAATTATTTCTACTACCCTCTTACAGGGCTCGCTAGTATATGCTTGGAAATTGTCATATATATGAAGCTAATCTACCTTGCGTAAACTAGTAAAATGGTATCAGAAAAGCATGTCAAACATATACATATCAGAACAATGGTAAATAACATGTCAGAATAATAAGGTATAAATAAAAATAATTTGCACCACAGATAAAATAAAATGTAAAATATATTTGCAAAACTCACTACTTTGATTAAGGACATTTGATCTCAATGGAGAATGTTTTTTATCTTTTCAAAGATATTGAGAGAGGAAATATGCAACAAAAATCACAAAAGTATTGTAAAGTGTCTAAAATATTGTAAAGTGTCTCTTCTTGAATTTAATTTTTTTTCTTCTAAGACACACACTTTATGCTTCACAAAATAATTTTATCTATACTTATATGAATTGTCCTTAAGTATTGGTAAGATTCTAAGTCTGAACACAACAGATCCAAGGTCTTCATGTCCCAGCTTGACACCAAGTTCCAGTAGTTTAAGTCTCCCATCCCAAGTACATACATTTGGTCAAATTAATACCATCTGTAAAATACATCAAGATTAATATTCAATTCACATAAAATTTTATCAAAATATTCCCTATACACTTCTGGTTCATTAAAATTGATACATAGGGTATCACAACAGTCATTTTCACAATACTGCAACCTAACCTTCTTCATATCATCTAAATGGCCTATCAATTCTTCCCTATTTTCTAAATGTAAGAATTTATATTTATTTCCACCTGTAGAATCTATTACACTATATGGACCTGAGTACCTAGGTGAAAGTTTATTATAGGGTGAATGTAGTTTGACCATGACTAAATCTCCTATTTTTAATTCTAGTTTATGTGCTATTTTGTGTTGTTGCTTTTTCATCTCTTGTGAATACTCCTGCATATGTTCCCTAACTCTTTGGTAAATACTTTGAAAAGTATTTATCCTATTTGAGATATAATCATCTATATTATATATAGGTTTCTGCTATGCAGTCAAGATTTCATATGGAAGAGTTTTGTCTTCCCCAAAAATAATAAAATGGGGTGTTTCATCTGTTGCTATATTGATTTGGTTGTTCAGAATACATCTAACATAAGGAATCCAAGTACCCCAAGTTGTACTATGAGGACTTATCATACTTCTAAGACATGTAATAATTTTCTTATTTAACCTCTCTACAACTCCGTTACCTTGTGGATGATTCACTAGAATGTTTACTTTCTTTATCTTAAATAAACTACATAATTTTTCCAAGATTTTGTTATTAAATTCAGTTCCATTATCTGAAACTAAGATCTTAGGTGTAGTGAAATTACAGATGATCTGATCATAGGTTACTGAAGCAATAGTTTCAGCTTTCTTATTTAGAATGGGTTGTAAAATACAAAATCTTGAAAAATAATCAATGGCAGCACATGCATATTTCTATCCATTCTCAGACATAGCAGACTCCAACGTATCTATGTGAACTCTTTCCCAAGGTTTCTGTGGAATGGGATAGATAAACATAGGAGCAGGTTTTGGTGAATTTCCTTTCACCTTAACACATTTCAAAAAAAAATTCTATATAATCATATACATCTTTCTTCATACCTGGCCAAAAGTATTTAAGTTGTGCTTGTCTATAATTTTTATCCTTCCCTGGATGTGAACTACAATCACTATCATGAAGTAACTTCAATATCTCTTTTACAAGAGTTTGTGGTATTACCAGCTGATTTACTGGACCTCTAGAAATATCTTTCCCACTTACAACTGTTTTTCTATCAAAAGTCCATTAGTCAAATGAAATTCCTCTATCTTATACCTCTTGGGTTCATCAAATACTTGGCTTATGAGTCACATGTCTTCTCATCCCTCTGTTCTCTTATTAGCATTTCCTCATCTAAGGTTACCAACTCCTCTATACTACAAACAAAATTAATCAACCCTATCATTGGTTGGCTAATGTTTCTAGAAAGTGCATCTGCCGCAACATTCTTTCTACCCGGAATATATTCAAATTTAACTTCATAGCACTGAAGTACCGCAAACCATCTAGCGAGTCTACCCCTAAGATTCTTATGCTTAAATAAGTTCTGAATAGCTGTATGATCAGTCCACACTCTGATTGGATATCCCAATATCATATCTCTAAAACTTTCTAATGAATATATCACTGCTAATGTTTCTCTTTCTGTTATAGAGTAGTTTCTCTCTGCGCTATTACAAAGTCTTGATGTGTAAGCTATTGGTTTCAAAGTTCCATTTATCTCTTGCATAAGTATTCCTCTCAATCCTGTCTGGAAATATTAAAATTGGAGAGCTCTTGAGTTTATATTTCAACTTGTCAAAAGCTTGCTGTTGTGCAGGTCTCCACATGAACTTTGAGTCCTTCCTTAACAAAGAACTTTTTGGATTAGCAATGTCAGCATATCGTTGAATAAATTTTCTATAATATCCTGTCAATCCCAAGAAACTTCTAACTTTTTCTACATTGTTTGAAACTGGAAAATTCTTTACTGCTTCAACCTTTGAATTCACTGTAATAAGTCTATGCCTGTCTATCTTATGTCCCAAGTAAATAACACTATCCTGCAAGAACTTACATTTTTCAAGTTTCACTTTCAATCCTACTTCAACTAGTCTTGAGAATATCAAATTTAATTTCTTAAAGTGCTCAACCGCTGTCTGGGAAACTACTAAAATATCATCTAGAAATATACTGGCCTAACAGCCCATTTAGAATTGTATTCATTAATCTCATGTAAGTTAATGGACTATTACATAACCCAAATGGCATTCGTTTGAGCTCATAATGTCCCGTTGGAGAAGAAAAAGCTGTGAACTCTTGTGAGTCTTCATGCAACTCTTTTTGCCAAAAAGCAGATTTGATATCTATAGTGCTAAAATATCTATTCTCAGTTCCCAAAATTCTGAGGTCACCTATCACTATTACCCTCTCGGACGAAAACTTAGAGTTCATATATGGCCCGATACATGAGTAAAGCTGTGACCTTGCACACACACATACGCCCAACACCTTGACCACCAGAGGTAGAGTGAAGGCTTGCAGCATAATGTTTTTCAGTCCAGGGAAGAGACTCAAATTTAGATCGGTGATTTTACGGTTGAGCGCGGTACCACAACGCTATCAAGCAATTGTATACGTGTGCATCATGTATATATGTACAATGCATGTGTACATCTATATGTATAAATGTATATTGTAAATGTAAACGTATATGTATATGTATATGTATA
>NC_134783.1:4272500-4280000 GCF_046742065.1 Oratosquilla oratoria
TTGGACACATGGAAAGAATGAGTGAAGAAAGATTAGTAAAAGAGATATGGAAGGCAGATGTGGAGGGAGTGAACATGAGGGGACGTCCTAGGATGAGGTGGATGGATGGGGTGAAGGGGGCTTTGGGGAAGAGGGGAATGTCTGTTGAGGAAGGACGGGAGAGGACGGAAGACAGAGGTGAGTGGAGAATGGTTGTATATGAATGAGGTTGTGATTGCATGAGGAAGAATGGGCAGGGGGGTGGGGGGTGAGGTGGTATGTGTGAGCAAATTTTAACGCAGCCCGAAGGGATTTCTCCCCGTCCTCTCCTTATATGCAAGGGGGGACGGAGAGGGGGGGTCGCCGATTAAATGAAGCGGCCTTGCTGTGGATGTACTGTGTCTTGCGACACTGCTTCTGACCCAGGGCAGTGGGCAAGGTGCAGGGATGACCCGTCATCCAGAAGGTGATCAGATGAGAGGGAGGGTGGGAGTTGTGTGGAGTGTATTTAGGGATGAAATGGGTGGGAGTGATTTTATGCCTTTCCCTTTTTGGCTACCTCCCTTGAAAGGGGGGAAAATCCTTGGTATATGTATGTATGTATGTATTACAAAGGATTACAAAGGCGGAGCATGCCGACAGGAGACCTTTAGATCCATATCTAGGTCGGATGCGAAAAAAAATCATATTAATAATAAAATAATAAATAAAAACTATGATAATGTAAATAACAAATAAAATACATAAATAAATGCATAGGTATAGTTAAATAATAAACAAACAGATAAATAGTAAATGATAATGAATTGACATATAACTAATAATAAATAAAAATCAGACAGACAAATGATAAAAAAACAAAAACAAATAATATAAGATAAATTATAATCATTACAGCATCTTACTTAGGTATTTATCTAAATGATTCTTAAAGCTTCGAACTGAACTACATTGCACTACCTGTGCAGGAAGTTTATTCCATTCATTAACTACACGGTTGGCAAAGTTGTTTCTACCTACTTCCAAATTGAATCTATTTCCGGACAGTTTGAGACCATTGTTTCATGTCTGATTCTCATTCAATGTGAAAATTTGGTCACTTTTGATGTTGTCAATTCCCTTTAGAATTTTAAAGACCTGTATCAAGTCACCTCTGAGTCTACGCTTTTTTAGGGAAAACAGATTCATATGTTTTAGTCGATTTTCGTATGATTTATTTTTGATATTTGGAATCAGTTTTGTGGCTCGCCGTTGTACTCTTTCCAATCTGTCAATGTCTTTAATGAGATTCGGTGACCATACGGAAACAGCATATTCCAAATGTGGACGAACTAACGATTTATATAGCTTGTTAATGAGTGATGGACTTTTGAAATCAAAAGATCGCGCAATTAGTCCTAGAATCTTATTTGCTTTCTCAGAGGCTGAAATACACTGCTTGGATGATTTGAGGTCGTTACTGATAATTACGCCGATATCTTTTTCACTATCCACTTTTGTTAACGAATTTCCAAATAACTTGTAATCGTACTTACTGTTATTTTTACCTATGTGCATTACCTTGCATTTACTTGTGTTAAATTTCATTAGCCACTTTTCAGACCATTGCTGTAATCTATCTAAATCTTCTTGAATATCTAATTGATTTGAGTGATCATTTGCCACTCCGCACAGTTTTGTATCATCAGCAAATTTGGAAACAGTAGATTTTAGTCCATGGTCTATATCATTTATATATACTATGAATAGAAGTGGCCCAAGAACGGAACCCTGAGGAACTCCACTTGCAACACTTTTCCATTCAGAAGTTTTTCCATTTAAAACAACTCTCTGTTTTCGATCATTCAACTAATTACTAGTCCAACCTAATAGGCTACCACTTATTCCATGCAAAGCTAGTTTAGTAAGTAGTCTTTCGTGTGGGACGGTATCAAAAGCTTTTGCAAAGTCTAGATATATTAAATCTATATTGTTTCTTTTGTCATAATTCGAGATAACTGTGTTGTAGAATTCGAGTAAGTTAGTCACGCAAGATCGTTTCCGTCTGAAACCATGCTGGCTATCATTTATCAAACGGTTACTTTCTAAATGATGTTCGATAGCATCTCTAATGATAGTTTCCATTATTTTTCCTACGATTGAAGTCAAACTTATAGGCCTATAGTTATTTGGTTTCTTTTTGTCACCTTTTTTGAATATGGGATTAACGTTAGCTAGCTTCCATTCTCTTGGGACATCTCCGGATATGATGGATTTCTTGAAAATAATTTCTAATGGAACAACATTCTCATTTTTCATTTCCTTTAAGATTCTTGGATGCCAACCGTCAGGCCCTGGTGTTTTATTAACTTTGAGTTTGTCTATACACCTTTTAATTTTTTCTTTTGTTATATTTACCGTAGTGAGTAAGTTTACCCCAGACTTTTCACAGGTTTCAGTTTGGAATTCACTTTGAGGTGTTTCGTTTACGAATACCGAGCTAAAATAATTGTTTAAGATATTACACATTCCTTCATTTGAATATTCAAGTTGACCGTCAACAGAATGTAGTAGACCAATGTGATTCCTAGCAACCTTTTTATCTCTAATGTAACTATAGAATTCTTTGGGATTCTCTTTGGATTTCTCAGCGATGTTCATTTCGTATTGTCGTTTTCTTTTTCTTATTGTCTTTTTTAAATCTCTCTGTATTGATACATAACTTTCATAGTCATTAGATGCACCCGAGCACTTATATTTCTGATAAGCCTGTCTCTCTTTAGCAATACTTTTTTCAGTTTCCTTGTCGAGCCACTTTGGGCGAGCCTGATTTGGGGGACGTCTGTCCTTAAAAGGAATGTAAGTTTGAATCATCTTAGTGAGCGTATTTTGAAATATTTCCCACATCTGATCTACAGGCCTTTCGTTTAATTTGGCCTCCCAATCTGTAAGCTGAAGTTCCTGACGTAGTTCTATGAACTGAGCTTTACTGAAATCGGGTATTTTAGAAACACAAGTATCTATTCTAAAATAGTTTAGGAGTTTGAATCTAAATAGGTTGTGATCGCTATTTGCAACAGATTCACCGACTTCTACATCAATTACCATGCTTTCGCGGCTAGTGATCAAAAGATCGAGTAAGTTTCCGTATCTTGTGGGCTCTTTTACATGATGAATTAAGTAATTGTCACAAAGAAAATCAATCAAGCGACTACCTATATGGCCATGTTCAAGGGTCATCCAATCAATGTCAGTAAAATTGAAATCACCCATTATCAATAAATCCCGGTTGCAGAAACTAGACAGTTCTTGAAATAACAGTTTGTCGTCTGCTAATGATAATGTCTTTGGCCTATATATTACACCTATATTAATTTTTTGTCCATTTGTTTGGGTTAACTCAACCCACAAACTATCATATGCATCCTGTTTCACTTTCTCTAAAACACAAGCATGAACATTGTTTTTAACGTACAATAGAACACCCCCACCTTTCTTGTGGTTTCTATCCTGATGAAAGTGTTTAAATCCCGCAATATTAAATTCAGCTTCGAACTCTGTACCATTTAACCATGTCTCAGTTATTCCTATCATATCGAGATTTTCGCTTTTGACATACGCCTGTATTTCTTGAAATTTGTTTCTAATACTACGAGCATTAAAGTACATGGTTTTAAGAAACTCGTGATTATTTCTTTTTGACACATTTTGAATTTCAATATCATATATTACATTATGATTTTGTTTTTCATTTATACCTTGCTCTATATTATTATTTGGTCCTTCATTGACGTTCAATGTCTCATTAACATTTCTCCTATCAAAATTAACATTTCCCCCATCACGGACATCTGGTCGATCACGGTCATCCGATCTCTTTTGTACATTTTGTCCCCCTATGTCACCGTGATTCACGCCGGACTTCCGTCGTTCAGTGACATTATGTCCGGTATCCCTTTCTAAAATTATATTTTGTCCTCCAGTGACATTATATCCTACCGTGATATTTTTTCCTCCATCATAATTACATCCCATCGTGATATTTTGTCTTCCACTGTAATTACATCCTATCATGATATTTTGGCCTTCATTGACATTCTGTCCGGTATCCCTTCCTAAAATTATATTTTGTCCTTCACTGACATTATATCCTACCGTGATATTTTCTCCTCCATTATCATTACATCCTATCGTGATATTTAGTTCTCCACTATCATTACTTCCCATCGTGATCTTTTGTCCTCCACTGTCATTACATCCCATTGTGACATTTTGTCCTATGACATTACATCCTAATGTGACATTTCGTCCTCTAGCGACATTATATCCACTGTCATTACATCCTATCATGATATTTTGGCCTTCATGTACATTCTGTCCGGTATCCCTTCCTAAAATTATATTTTGTCCTTTACTGACATTATATCCTACTGTGATATTTTCTCCTGCATTATCATTACATCCTATCGTGGTATTTTGTTCACTATCATTACTTCCCATCGTGATCTTTTGTCCTCCACTTTCATTACATCCCATTGGGACATTTTGTCCTATGACATTACATCCTAATGTGACATTTCGTCCTCTAGCGACATTATATCCTAAAATTATATTTTGTCCTATACTGGCACATTGTTCTACATTAATGCTATACTCTACACAGTTTTACCAAGTACATTCTATTTCCCCTTCCCTTTGGGCTTCTACCCTAAAAAAGGAGCTAGTTCATTACAAACTCCCACAATGAGGTTTGTAAGAACATCTTTGCCTCTGTGGGTAAGGTGGATCCCATCAGAAGCGTAAAGGTCATGGCGCCTTGAAAAGAGATACCAAGGATCAAGAAAGTGGTATCCCAATTGTGTACACAACTGCGATATCCTATCATTGATCCCTATGGCTCTACCGTTCCAACACGAGCCTGCGTAGATCCTCGGGAGGATCCAACAGACTACGTGATGGCTCCCACGTTCCTTCATCTCCTGAAGGATGACCTTGTAATTCCTAACAAGCTCCTCTGATCTCACCCTACCTACATCGTTACTTCCCGTATGAACAATCGTTCATTATTATTATCATTATTATTATTATTATTATTATTATTATTATTATTATTATTATTATTATTATTATTATTATTATTATTATTATTATTATTATTATTATTATTATTATTATTATTATTATTATTATTATTATTATTATTATTATTATTATTATTATTATTATTATTATTATTATTATTATTGTTATTGTTATTGTTATTGTTATTGTTATTGTTATTATTATTGTTATTGTTATTGTTATTGTTATTGTTATTGTTATTATTATTATTATTATTATTATCATTATCATTATCATTATCATTATCATTATCATTATCATTATCATTATCATTATCATTATCATTATCATTATCATTATCATTATCATTATCATTATCATTATCATCATCATCATTATCACTATCACTATCACTATTATTGTTATTATCGTTATTATTATTGTTATTATTATTGTTATTATTATTGTTATTATTATTGTTACTGTTATTGTTATTGTTATTGTTATTATCATTATCGTTATTATTATTGTTATCGTTATTATTGTTATCGTTATTATTATTGTTATCGTTGTCGTTGTCGTTGTCGTTGTCGTTGTCGTTGTTGTTGTCGTTGTTGTTGTCGTTGTTGTTGTTGTTGTTATTATTATTATTATCATTACTGTTGTTATTATTATTATTATCATTACTATTATTATTATTATTATTATTATTATTATTATTATTATTATTATTATTATTATTATTATTATTATTATTATTGTTATTATTATTATTGTTATTATTATTATTATTAATATTATTATTATCAATATTATTATTATTATTATTATTATTATTATTATCATTATTATTATCATTGGCTGGTATTGGGGTATTGGCTGCTTGTTATTGTGGCAAAGTAGCATGCAGTCGATACTTAAGGGTCTATATGGGGCGCCCCTACGGACCAGAGCCACACATCATTTTGTCTATGATAGAAGAAATTCTGTTCATAGAGAAATGATGACACTTTTATACTATGACTGTCCCTCCGTTATGCTGTCCCCCAACCCCTTGTTGCTGTCCTGTACCATTTCTCTGAGTATTCTCTTTCTGTGATGGGGGAATTCCCTGTGGTGGGGGAAAAGAATACTGCCACCAAGTTTCCCACTTGGATCGTAAGAGGCGAGAAGAAAGGGACGGGGAGAGGGACTAGGCATCCTTCTCCCTGTAGCCCCACGGGGCATATAACATAAAAAGAAAAGTGAAGGCATAAAGGGTGCTGGAGGGCCTCGGGCCAGCACCCTAAGGTTTGGGTCTTTTAATGTGCGTGGATGTGGTACAGATGAGAGTAAAAGGGAAGAGATAGGTATTATGTTTGTGAGAAGAAAGATGGATGTGTTGGCTTTGAGTGAAACTAAGTTGAAAGGGAAGGGTGAGTGTAAGTTTGGGAGTGTAAGTGGGAGGTTATCAGGAGTGAAGAGAGGGCGAGGGAGGGAAGGGGTGGCTATTCTAGTAAGTGAGGAGATAGGTAAACAGGTAGTGGAGTGGAAGGAGGTTTCCTCAAGGATAATGTGGATGAAGGTGAAACTGGGAAAGGAGATGTGGGTCTTTGTAAGTGCATATGGGCCTGGCAGTGAGAAGAGCGTGGAAGAAAGGGAGGCCTTTTGGATAGATTTAAATGAGTGCATAGAGGGTTTAGGAAGAAATGTCAATGTAATAGTACTGGGAGACCTTAATGCTAGGGTGGGAAATGGTCCAATCGATGGAGTGGTTGGGAAGTGTGGAGTTCCAGGAAAGAATCGTAGTGGAGAGTTGATGGTGGAAATGTGTCTAGAAAGAGAGTTGATGATAGCAAATACAGTGTTTCGGAAGAAAGTCAAGCATAAGTACACATGGGAGAGGGTGGTGGAGGGAAGGGTAGTAGATAGAGCGTTAATGGATTATGTAGTGGTAAATAGGATTATGATAGGAAGAGTTAAGGATGTACATGTGCTAAGGGGAGAGGGTGGGGGAATATCAGATCATTTTTTGGTGGAGGGTAAGCTGAGAGTGGAGGATAGATGGAGAAAGAGGAAAGGGACAAAAGGTAGGGAGGTTCTTAGAGTGAACTCCTTGAATGAAAAGGAAAAGGAGAAGAAGTACGAAAAGAAGCTGAAGGAGGAGTGGGAGGGAGTAAAGGATGGAGCAGAGATGGATGTGGACGAGGAATGGGGATGGTTCAAGGAGGGAGTCTTAAAGTGTGCAACGATGGTGTGTGGAACAAGAAGGACAGGGGGAAATAGAATAAAGGGTAGTGAATGGTGGGATGAGGAAACAAAGAAGGTTGTAGAAGAGAAGAAGCGAGCATTCACAGATTGGTTACAAAAGAGGACGGGGGAGTCATATGAGACGTACAAAGAAAAGAAAAGAGAAGTAAAGCAAAAGGTAAAGGAGGCAAAGAGGAGAGCAGATGTGAAATGGGGTAGGAGTATGACAGAAAATTTTGAAAGTAATAAAAA
>NC_134783.1:4287500-4300000 GCF_046742065.1 Oratosquilla oratoria
AGGGCATTCCTCAATTAATGCTGATTCGACTATTTTCCTCCTGAAACCACAGTGGGACTTGAACACTAATCTGGCCTTACCCAGTCGAAAGAATGATTCTTATTTTTAACATGAAGAAATACAGCCGAATTTTCCTGCCCATACCTAATTGACCTTTTATGTTCTGCCAATCTAGTGTTCAAGTCTCTCCCGGTTTGACCCAAGTAAACCAAATCACAATCTTTGCAGGGCAAACAATAAACACCAGGTGACTCAACTTCCTTCGGCTTTTGTTGAACGTTCACAATTTGCTTACGTACGGTGTTAGGATAGTGATAGGCAATAGTGAGACGTTCACGAGGAAACAATTTAGTAGAAGAACTGATGGTATTATTGAATGGAATTTTTAAAATGTCCTTAAAGGAGCGGTGAAAATTTGAGGGGACGGAAGTTTTAAAATGGTTGGCCCTAGCCTTACTGAGGGCTTGGTCCAGAAACCAAGGTGGATAAGCCAACTTCTCAAGTTGACATTTGATCACCTCAATCTCTTGGTCCAGAAATTGAGGACTGCAAATCCTGAAAGCCCTCAAGAAAAGGCCAGAGGCAACACTTTTCTTGACATTGTCAGGGTGATTGCTAAAAAAGTGGAGATAACTGCCTGAATGGGTGGGCTTACGGTATACTGTAAAGAATAAATTATCATCAGTTCTTCTTAACAAAATATCCAAGAAAGGGATTTGGTGTCCTTCTTCCCATTCAACTTTAAATTTAAGATTCGGGGTCAATTGGTTCAATTTATCATGGAACACTTCAAATGGGCCCCAACTGTCATCCCATGCCGAAAAGATATCGTCTACGTACCTGAGCCAAATCATTTCGGGCGGTTTGATGCTGGGCAAAAGGGTACACTCAAAATACTCCATGTACAAATTGGCCAAAACAGGAGACAAATTGGAACCCATACTGCAACCGAATTTTTGACGGAAGAATTGGTCTTGAAAGGAGAAAACATTTGAAGAAACACACAGGCGAACTAAAGCAAGAATTTTGTTGACAGGGAGGGGGAAAGAGTCTTGAAACGGTTGCAGTTTGGTTTCCAAAAAAGTGAGTACATCATCAACATTAATTTTCGTAAATAACGAGGTAACATCAAGGCTGAGGAGCCTTAAACCCTGAACTTTCATATTTTTGGTCTTAGAAATAAAATCACATGAATTTGTGATATGAGAATTAGAGAAATTACCTACGTACGGGGATAAAATATCCGCCAGCCATTTAGCAAGTTTACTAGTGCAGGAGCCACGGTTGGATATGATGGGCCTGAGGGGAATGTCTGTTTTGTGAATTTTAGGGAGACCATAAAAATATGGGAGCTTAGGGTTGGTAACTTTCAAATCAATAATGCGTTTGTCAACTGTGATATTACGGACTTGTCTGTTAAACTCGGCGGCTGCGTTCTTAAGGGGATTTTTGGTGAGTTTTTCATAAGTGGCCGAATCATTAAGCAACTCATGGGCTTTCGTGACATAAACAGACTGATCTAAAATAACAATATTGCCACCTTTATCCGCTTTTGTGATTATGATGTTGTCAAGCTTTTTAAGAGCAGATAGGGCCTCCCTGTGTCTTTTTGGTAGGCCATTTTCATTTTTAAAACATTCTGAAATACCATTTAATAAAACCCCTTTAAGGCAAGCAAGATCTTTGTCATAGTGGTTATTAGCTAAATATTTGTCAAAACCAACCAAAAAGTCCAAAACATGGTTTCTCTCAGGGGTGAGGGCGAAATTAAGTCCAAGCCCTAACACTTCTAGTTGGGTGTTGGACAATTCAATGTTGGTGAGGTTGATGACGTTGTCCGTGAGAGAAAATTTGGACCAAACACTGTTATTGCAAAGTCTATGGAGCTTACGTGTGAGGTTGGCCTGGTGTTGGCCACTGAGGAAACAAGCCTTGTGAAGAGCTTGGGCGCAAAGAGACTTAAAAATGGACTGGTTGGGACTAACTAAACACAGGTGCCTCCGTGCATGTCTGGATTTCCAAAGGAGGTTTTCAAATTCCAAAGAAGCGACACGCACTCGTTCTAACAGAAAAGCACTGATGTACGAGGGAAAACTGTACCCTAGTGAAGATCGTTTCAGGAACCTAAACGAATTAGGGCACACTTGTTCTTCTAAACAGTTGGACAGGAACGTCTTCTGGTTCTTTCTCTTCTTACTGGCGATGAGCGAAGATTCCAACATTCTGTAGGCTTGTTTTAGTCCCGGAAAAGACTTGAAGATGAGGTGGAGTGGAAGAGAAGCCTCCATCGTGGGTGTAACTATTTCTAAATAGAAATGTAGTAGCACATTTGTAGATAACACACAGGAACCCACAGTCGGAGAAAGAATAAACTTCGAATAAAGAATAATCCTATATTTCGGCTATCAACTGTAGCCCTCTTCAGGAAAGTACATAAGAAAGAGAACAGAGGGGACTTATAAACTACAGTAAGAAGAGATGTGGACAGTTGACCTCACTCAGACGCGGGGCTAACTGGGGTGGCGGAGGAGGGAGGGGGTGAGGAGAGGGGAGGATGTAAATTCCGCACGAGCTTATTTATTGCTGCGCGTGAGATAATGTCAGGTGTCCACTGCCCTTTAGAAATATTAATATTAGGGCATTCCTCAATTAATGCTGATTCGACTATTTTCCTCCTGAAACCACAGTGGGACTTGAACACTAATCTGGCCTTACCCCAGTCGAAAGAATGATTCTTATTTTTAACATGAAGAAATACAGCCGAATTTTCCTGCCCATACCTAATTGACCTTTTATGTTCTGCCAATCTAGTGTTCAAGTCTCTCCCGGTTTGACCCAAGTAAACCAAATCACAATCTTTGCAGGGCAAACAATAAACACCAGGTGACTCAACTTCCTTCGGCTTTTGTTGAACGTTCACAATTTGCTTACGTACGGTGTTAGGATAGTGATAGGCAATAGTGAGACGTTCACGAGGAAACAATTTAGTAGAAGAACTGATGGTATTATTGAATGGAATTTTTAAAATGTCCTTAAAGGAGCGGTGAAAATTTGAGGGGACGGAAGTTTTAAAATGGTTGGCCCTAGCCTTACTGAGGGCTTGGTCCAGAAACCAAGGTGGATAAGCCAACTTCTCAAGTTGACATTTGATCACCTCAATCTCTTGGTCCAGAAATTGAGGACTGCAAATCCTGAAAGCCCTCAAGAAAAGGCCAGAGGCAACACTTTTCTTGACATTGTCAGGGTGATTGCTAAAAAAGTGGAGATAACTGCCTGAATGGGTGGGCTTACGGTATACTGTAAAGAATAAATTATCATCAGTTCTTCTTAACAAAATATCCAAGAAAGGGATTTGGTGTCCTTCTTCCCATTCAACTTTAAATTTAAGATTCGGGGTCAATTGGTTCAATTTATCATGGAACACTTCAAATGGGCCCCAACTGTCATCCCATGCCGAAAAGATATCGTCCAACACCCAACTAGAAGTGTTAGGGCTTGGACTTAATTTCGCCCTCACTCCTGAGAGAAACCATGTTTTGGACTTTTTGGTTGGTTTTGACAAATATTTAGCTAATAACCACTATGACAAAGATCTTGCCTGCCTTAAAGGGGTTTTATTAAATGGTATTTCAGAATGTTTTAAAAATGAAAGTGGCCTACCAAAAAGACACAGGGAGGCCCTGTCTGCTCTTAAGAAGCTTGACAACATCATAATCACAAAAGCGGATAAAGGTGGCAATATTGTTATTTTAGATCAGTCTGTTTATGTCACGAAAGCCCATGAGTTGCTTAATGATTCGGCCACTTATGAAAAACTCACCAAAAATCCCCTTAAGAACGCAGCCGCCGAGTTTAACAGACAAGTCCGTAATATCACAGTTGACAAACGCATTATTGATTTGAAAGTTACCAACCCTAAGCTCCCATATTTTTATGGTCTCCCTAAAATTCACAAAACAGACATTCCCCTCAGGCCCATCATATCCAACCGTGGCTCCTGCACTAGTAAACTTGCTAAATGGCTGGCGGATATTTTATCCCCGTACGTAGGTAATTTCTCTAATTCTCATATCACAAATTCATGTGATTTTATTTCTAAGACCAAAAATATGAAAGTTCAGGGTTTAAGGCTCCTCAGCCTTGATGTTACCTCGTTATTTACGAAAATTAATGTTGATGATGTACTCACTTTTTTGGAAACCAAACTGCAACCGTTTCAAGACTCTTTCCCCCTCCCTGTCAACAAAATTCTTGCTTTAGTTCGCCTGTGTGTTTCTTCAAATGTTTTCTCCTTTCAAGACCAATTCTTCCGTCAAAAATTCGGTTGCAGTATGGGTTCCAATTTGTCTCCTGTTTTGGCCAATTTGTACATGGAGTATTTTGAGTGTACCCTTTTGCCCAGCATCAAACCGCCCGAAATGATTTGGCTCAGGTACGTAGACGATATCTTTTCGGCATGGGATGACAGTTGGGGCCCATTTGAAGTGTTCCATGATAAATTGAACCAATTGACCCCGAATCTTAAATTTAAAGTTGAATGGGAAGAAGGACACCAAATCCCTTTCTTGGATATTTTGTTAAGAAGAACTGATGATAATTTATTCTTTACAGTATACCGTAAGCCCACCCATTCAGGCAGTTATCTCCACTTTTTTAGCAATCACCCTGACAATGTCAAGAAAAGTGTTGCCTCTGGCCTTTTCTTGAGGGCTTTCAGGATTTGCAGTCCTCAATTTCTGGACCAAGAGATTGAGGTGATCAAATGTCAACTTGAGAAGTTGGCTTATCCACCTTGGTTTCTGGACCAAGCCCTCAGTAAGGCTAGGGCCAACCATTTTAAAACTTCCGTCCCCTCAAATTTTCACCGCTCCTTTAAGGACATTTTAAAAATTCCATTCAATAATACCATCAGTTCTTCTACTAAATTGTTTCCTCGTGAACGTCTCACTATTGCCTATCACTATCCTAACACCGTACGTAAGCAAATTGTGAACGTTCAACAAAAGCCGAAGGAAGTTGAGTCACCTGGTGTTTATTGTTTGCCCTGCAAAGATTGTGATTTGGTTTACTTGGGTCAAACCGGGAGAGACTTGAACACTAGATTGGCAGAACATAAAAGGTCAATTAGGTATGGGCAGGAAAATTCGGCTGTATTTCTTCATGTTAAAAATAAGAATCATTCTTTCGACTGGGGTAAGGCCAGATTAGTGTTCAAGTCCCACTGTGGTTTCAGGAGGAAAATAGTCGAATCAGCATTAATTGAGGAATGCCCTAATATTAATATTTCTAAAGGGCAGTGGACACCTGACATTATCTCACGCGCAGCAATAAATAAGCTCGTGCGGAATTTACATCCTCCCCTCTCCTCACCCCCTCCCTCCTCCGCCACCCCAGTTAGCCCCGCGTCTGAGTGAGGTCAACTGTCCACATCTCTTCTTACTGTAGTTTATAAGTCCCCTCTGTTCTCTTTCTTATGTACTTTCCTGAAGAGGGCTACAGTTGATAGCCGAAATATAGGATTATTCTTTATTCGAAGTTTATTCTTTCTCCGACTGTGGGTTCCTGTGTGATATATATATATATATATATATATATATATATATATATATATATACTTTATATATATATGAATGGTTTAGACAGATGAGAGAGTGAGTGGAGGAAGAATAAGCGATGATGGGCTGGATTTTTTTTATTGCAATTAAAAAGCTCCAGCCCAACTTCGCTTACTTATTCTTCCTCCACCCACTCTCTCTCTTGGAGTTCTTGGTGGTGGGGGACTCCATAGTTCGAGGCTATGACGACATCCTGCAGCGGAAGACTAAGCGACGTTGCAAGCTTGTGTGTCAACCGGGCCGTGGGATCGTCGATTGTACCCAGTCCATCAGGGAGCAAGGATGGAAGAACACGGTTACGATTGTTCATACGGGAAGTAACGATGTAGGTAGGGTGAGATCAGAGGAGCTTGTTCGGAATTACAAGGTCCTCCTTCAGGAGATGAAGGAACGTGGGAGCCGTCACGTAGTCTGTGGGATCCTCCCGAGAATCTACGCAGGCTCGTGTTGGAACAGTAGGGCCATAGGGATCAATGATAGGATATCACAGTTGTGCACACAATTGGGATACCACTTTCTTGATCCTTGGTATCTCTTTTCAAGGCGCCATGACCTTTACGCTTCTGATGGGATCCACCTTACCCGCAGAGGCAAAGATGTTCTTACAAACCACATTGTGGGAGTTTGTAATGAACTAGCTCCTTTTCTTAGGGTAGAAGCCGAAAGGGAAGGGGAAATAGAATGTACTTGGGAAAACAGTGTAGAGTATAGCATTAATGTAGAACAATGTGCCAGTATAGGACAAAATATAATTTTAGGATATAATGTCGCTAGAGGACGAAATGTCACATTAGAATGTAATGTCATAGGACAAAATGTCACAATGGGATGTAATGAAAGTGGAGGACAAAAGATCACGATGGGAAGTAATGATAGTGGAGAACAAAATATCACGATAGGATGTAATGATAATGGAGGAGAAAATATCACGGTAGGATGTAATGTCAGTGAAGGCCAAAATATAATTTTAGGAAGGGATACCGGACAGAATGTCAATGAAGGCCAAAATATCATGATAGGATGTAATGTCGCTAGAGGACGAAATGTCACATTAGGATGTAATGATAATGGAGGAGAAAATATCACGGTAGGATATAATGTCAGTGAAGGACAAAATATAATTTTAGGAAGAGATACCGGACAGAATGTCAATGAAGGCCAAAATATCAAGATAGGATGTAATGACAGTTGAAGACAAAATATCACGATGGGATGTAATTATGATGGAGAAAAAAATATCACGGTAGGATATAATGTCACTGGAGGACAAAATATAAGTTTAGAAAGGGATGCCGGACATAATGTCACTGAACGATGGGAGTCCGGCGTGAATCACGGTGACGTAGGGGGACAAAATGTACAAAAGAGATCGGACGACCGTGATCGACCAGATGTCCGTGATGGGGGAAATGTTAATTTTGATAGGAGAAATGTTAATGAGTCATTGAATGTCAATGAAGGACCAAATGATAATAATATAGAGCAAGGTATAAATAAAAAACAAAATCATAATATAAGACATGATATTGAAACTCAAAATGTGTCAAAAAGAAATAATCACGAGATTTTTAAAACGATGTACTTTAATGCTCGTAGTATTAGGAAAAAAATTCAAGAAATACAGGCGTATGTCAAAAGCGAAAATCTCGATATGATAGGAATAACTGAGACATGGTTAAATGGTACAGAGTTCGAAGCTGAATTTAATATTGCGGGATTTAAACACTTTCATCAGGATAGAAACCACAAGAAAGGTGTGGGTGTTCTATTGTACGTTAAAAACAATGTTCATGCTTGTGTTTTAGAGAAAGTGAAACAGGATGCATATGATAGTTTGTGGGTTGAGTTAACCCAAACAAATGGACAAAAAATTAATATAGGTGTAATATATAGGCCAAAGACATTATCATTAGCAGACGACAAACTGTTATTTCAAGAACTGTCTAGTTTCTGCAACCGGGATTTATTGATAATGGGTGATTTCAATTTTACTGACATTGATTGGATGACCCTTGAACATGGCCATATAGGTAATCGCTTGATTGATTTTCTTGGTGATAATTACTTAATTCAGCATGTAAAAGAGCCCACAAGATATGGAAACTTACTCGATCTTTTGATCACTAGCCGCGAAAGCATGGTAAGTGATGTAGAAGTCGGTGAATCCGTTGCAAATAGCGATCACAACTTAGTCAGATTCAAACTCCTAAACAATTTTAGAATAGATACTTGTGCTTCTAAAATACCCGATTTCAGTAAAGCTCAGTTCATAGGACTACGTCAGGAGCTTCAGCTTACAGATTGGGAGGCCAAATTAAACGAAAGGCCTGTAGATCAGATGTGGGAAATATTTCAAAATACGCTCACTAAGATGATTCAAACTTACATTCCTTTTAAGGACCGACGTCCCCCAAATCAGGCTCGCCCAAAGTGGCTCGACAAAGAAACTGAAAAAAGTATTGCTAAAAAGAGACAGGCAAAAAATATAAGTGCTCGGGTGCATCTAATGACTATGAAAGTTATGTATCAATACAGAGAGATTTAAAAAGGACAATAAGAAAAAGAAAACGACAATACGAAATGAACATCGCTGAGAAATCCAAAGAGAATCCCAAAGAATTCTATAGTTACATTAGAGATAAAAAGGTTGTTAGGAATCACATTGGTCCACTATTATCTGCTGACGGTCAACTTGAATATTCAAATGAAGGAATGTGTAATATCTTAAACAATTATTTTAGCTCGGTATTCGTAAACGAAACACCTCAAAGTGAATTTCAAACTGAAACCTGTGAAAAGTCTGGGGTAAACTTACTCACTACGGTAAATATAACAAAAGAAAAAATTAAAAGGTGCATAGACAAACTCAAAGTTAATAAAACACCAGGGCCTGACGGTTGGCATCCAAGAATCTTAAAGGAAATGAAAAATGAGATTGTTGTTCCATTAGAAATTATTTTCAAGAAATCCATCATATCCGGAGATGTCCCAAGACAATGGAAGCTAGCTAACGTTACTCCCATATTCAAAAAAGGTGACAAAAAGAAACCAAATAACTATAGGCCTATAAGTTTGACTTCAATGGTAGGAAAAATAATGGAAACTATCATCAGAGATGCTATCGAACATCATTTAGAAAGTAACCGTTTGATGAATGATAGCCAGCATGGTTTCAGACGGAAACGTTCTAGCGTGACTAACTTACTCGAATTCTACAACACAGTTATCTCGAATTATGACAAAAGAAACAATATAGATTTAATATATCTAGACTTTGCAAAAGCTTTTGATACCGTCCCACACGAAAGACTACTTACTAAACTAGCTTTGCATGGAATAAGTGGTAGCCTATTAGGTTGGACTAGTAATTGGTTGAATGGTCGAAAACAGAGAGTTGTTTTAAATGGAAAAACTTCTGAATGGAAAAGTGTTGCAAGTGGAGTTCCTCAGGGTTCCGTTCTTGGGCCACTTCTATTCATAGTATATATAAATTATATAGACCATGGACTAAAATCTACTGTTTCCAAATTTGCTGATGATACAAAACTGTGCGGAGTGGCAAATGATCACTCAAATCAATTAGATATTCAAGAAGATTTAGATCAATTACAGCAATGGTCTGAAAAGTGGCTAATGAAATTTAACACAAGTAAATGCAAGGTAATGCACATAGGTAAAAATAACAGTAAGTACGATTACAAGTTATTTGGAAATTCGTTAACAGAAGTGAATAGTGAAAAAGATCTCGGTGTAATTATCAGTAACGATCTCAAATCATCTAAGCAGTGTATTTCAGCCTCTGAGAAAGGAAATAAGATTCTAGGACTGATTGCGCGATCTTTTGACTTCAAAAGTCCATCACTCATTAACAAGCTATATAAATCGTTAGTTCGTCCACATTTGGAATATGCTGTTTCCGTATGGTCACCGAATCTCATTAAAGACATTGACAGACTGGAAAAAGTACAACGGTGAGCCACAAAACTGATTCCAAATATCAAAAATAAATCATACGAAAATCGACTAAAGCACATGAATCTGTTTTCCCTAAAAAAACGTAGACTCAGAGGTGACTTGATACGGTCTTTAAGATTTTAAAGGGAATTGACAACATCAAAAGTGACAAAATTTTCACATTGAATGAGAATCAGACAAGAAACAATGGTCTCAAACTGTCCGGAAATAGATTCAATTTGGAAGTAGGTAGAAACAACTTTGCCAACCGTGTAGTTAATGAATGGAATAAACTTCCTGCACAGGTAGTGCAATGTAGTTCAGTTCGAAGCTTTAAGAATCATTTAGATAAATACCTAAGTAAGATGCTGTAATGATTATAATTTATCTTATATTAATTGTTTTTGTCTTGTTATCGTTTGTCTCTCTGATTTTCAATTATTATTGGTTATATGTCGGTTTATTGTTTGCTATTTACCTGCTTGTTTGTTATTTTAACTATACCTATGCATTTGTTTATGTTTTTTATTTGTTATTTGCATTATTATAGTTTTTGTTTGTAATTTTATTATTATGATTTTTTTTTTTTTTGCATCCGACCTAGATATGGATCAAAAGGTCTCCTGTCGGCATGCTCCGCCTTTGTAATCCTTATGTGTGTGTGTGTGTGTGTGTGTGTGTGTGTGTGTGTGTGTGTGTGTGTGTGTGTGTGTGTGTGTGTGTGTGTGTGTGTGTGTGTGTGTGTGTGTGTGTGTGTGTGTGTGTGTGTGTGTGTGTGTGTGTGTGTGTGTGTGTGTGTGTGTGTGTGTGTTCGTAAAGAGCTGGAGTCCAGGAGCCATGTTGTCGGCAAAATTTCAAACACTGGTCTCCGAGTTGTGTTAGAATTTTTTCCGGCCAAAAAAAAAAGAAAAAGAAAAAAAAAAAAAATATATTATATATATATATATATATATATATATGTATATATATATATATATATATATATATATATATGTGTGTGTGTATATACATATATATGTATATATATATATATATGTATATATATATATATGTATATATATATATATATATATATATATATATACATATATATATATATTTATATATATATATATATATATATTTGTATGTGTGTCAATTTACACACACACACACACACACACACACACACATACACACACACACACACACACACACACACACACACACACACACACACACACACACACACATATATATATATATATATATATATATATATATATATATATATGTATACATACATATCTGTTATAATAAAGTAGTAGCCTCTGTCTGTCTGATTGTTTTTAATTGTTTGTGTGGTTGTACACGAACTCCTCCTAGGGTTTTAGAGATAGACCCCCATAACCATATATATTCTGATACCCTATCACTCCAGGGACTGGGATAACTATATTTCATTTCGAAAAAAAAAAAAAAAATTGTTAGGGTTAAGGGTTATAGTTATGAGGTTTTGTGTTGTATCTCCTGAAGTCGCGTAGTATTTTTGTGACTTAAGAATTAATATGATTAAACGAACCAATGCATGTATCCATATACATTGTTTACATTTGTGAAATCAATGTTGCCACAAACTATGATAGCTTTTGTAAGAAGAAAGCACGTTTGTGGAAAATGATTTTATGATTTTACCAAATGTTGATTTTTTTTTCATTTAATTTATGTGCGGGTGGAAACAATTCATTGTCAAACTCCTACTTTTGTGCAGATAAACCCCTATAACTATATATATTCTGAAGATAAATAAACTAGATACATTTCTTCACCTTTCAGCTGTAGACATTTATTGTCAATCCACACACACATACACACACACATGCACATACACACCCACACAAAAGAATGTGTACACATGATATTTGTGTTTGTGTATGCATGTATTTTCAAACTAGGGATTCCCAACTTCGGGAGAGGGGGCGTACACCTGGGAGGGGGGGGGCGCACACCTGGGAGGGGGGAGTATTTAAAGCTATATTTAATCAAAGAAATATTTTGGTTAGGGTTAAAGGTTAAAGTTAGGTAGTTTATGGTGAGGGAACACGCCACTACTGTAGTCCCCCCTTAAGTTATTATTTTTGTAACATAAGAATCAATATAATTAAACAAATCATTGCATGTGTTCATAAATATTATTTATATTTGTGAAATTAATGTTGCCACAAAACATGATAGCTTTTGTAAGAAAAAATCTTGCAAATGTAAAATGATTGGATAATTTTACCAAATGTTAAAATATTGCTTATTTTCATTTAATTTTAGTACGGTGGAAATTTATTATTGACAAACTCTTCCTAGGTTTTTCCAAATAAACCCCTACAACCATATATATTCTGAAGATAAATAAAGTAGATACATTTCTTCACCTTTTAGCTGTACAGTAGGCTTTTATTGTCAATCCACACACACACTCACACACGCACGCAAAAGAATGTGCACATGATATTTGTGTTTGTGTATGCATGTATTTTCAAATTAGGGTTTCCCAACCTTCGGGTAGAGGGCTCACACCATGGAGGGGGAGTGTTTAAAGGTATATTTCATTTTTTTTTTTTTAATTTGGTTAGGGTTAAGGGTTAAATTTAGGTATGGTATGGTTAGGTTAGGGATTATTCACGAACTCTCAGCAACACGCGGGTAATTGGCGTGTGTGTGTGTGTGTGTGTGTGTGTGTGTGTGTGTGTGTGTGTGTGTGTGTGTGTGTGTGTGTGTGTGTGTGTGTGTGTGTGTGTGTGTGTGTGTGTGTGTGTGTGTGTGTGTGTGTGTGTGTGTGTGTCTTATTTGTTTTATCTGATCTATTTTATTCTATTTTTGTCTTAAGTTTTCGTCTTTTTTTGTATATTCTTTATTCAGTTTATTTTATTTCATCTTATCTAATTTCTTTTCTCATTA
>NC_134783.1:4307500-4317500 GCF_046742065.1 Oratosquilla oratoria
TGGAAAAAACGAACAATATAGAAAGGGAAGATTGATGTATGGAAATTTTTTTTATAAAATGAGATTTTTTTTTTTTTTTTAAATAGACTGGGAAAGGATATACAAAGAGGAAACAACAGTAGAAGAGAAATGGAAATTTTTCACAAAGATTTATAAGGAAGGAGTGGAAAAAATATGTTCCAAAACAAAAACAAGAAAAAGGATATGTAAAATGTTGGTACAACAAAAGATATAGCGATAAAAGGGATAAAGCTTGGATAAAATGGAGGAAAAACAAATAACCCGAAAAACGGAAAATATATACTGGTTATAGAAATAAATATGTACAAGTGCGCAGAGAAGAAAATATAAAATACGAAAAAGATGTCATAGAAAAATGTAAAGATCAAACAAAACTATTTTATAGATTTGTAAACAACAAACTGAAAAACAAACAAGAATTAGTAAAACTACGACACGGAGGAATATAATACTGTAACGGGACGGGTGTAACGGTATCGTTACATCATCTCCATCCAATGTTACTTGTAGACACAAAATGTGACGGGGTCGTTACATCATCAGCAAAGAGGGGTCACTTGCACACACACCTTAAGTTTTTGTTCTTTATTTGTCACACCTTAAGCAACTTAGTTTACACACTATTACACAGTCTTATCACTAGGGCACGTCACTAGAACCGACCGCTCCTCGGGTGTGTGAGCCAGTTTTCATGGCCGGAAGTGTCGAGTAGACAAATTCTAGAGTTGCCCTTAATCGTGATCTTTACAATAATGTCTTGTTAGTCTGTTGTCCCACATGGGTGGGGCAACTGCATTAATTACGTATTGATGTCTACTATCATACATGTTAATTATATATCCAGGGGAGGACCGTCAGTATACGTAATATCGTATGTCAGTACTGGGTGGCTACTAGATTGATCGCGTGTGTTCGTCTGTGTGTGTGTCGTTTGGTGGTCGACAGTGTTGTTCACAGGAGCTCGTAATGTTGAGTCGGCGTTTGTTTGAGAGGAGTGCCTAGGTCAGCGTTTGATGCTTGTGGTGGACAGTGAGTGAGGAAGTGGGTTATATGACTGGGGTTATATTACTCGTCATGTATATGAGGTGTATACATATCGCTCTCCCCCTGGGGTTAGGTGGCTCCCGGCACTAGGTTACATGGTTTACAAAAGTATTCATATGGGTAATACATCGAGAAAAATTTCAGAGACAAAATCCTGTGGGATTAGAATGTGAAGATGGGGGGGTGTTGTTGAAGTGGATCTGAGGTCCCAAGGGGGATCATAAACTGTAATTAAGGGTAGCGATGTTGTGTCTCAGAAGTGTAACGTTGTGTCTCACCAGATTACATGTTATATTAAATATCATATGAAAGGTTACACTATATCTTTGATAACACTGTTGAAATCACTTTCTAAATGTTATGGTTTTCATGGTTTAACACTATCACTGTGGGGGGGTGTCATTTTCTAAACAATGTTCTATGGTCAGTTTGGTGTGTCACATCACTTTCTAACTGTTATGGCGTTCATGTGTTTTAGTACCAACACTGTAGGGAATGTCATTGTCCAACCCAGTTCTATGGGTAGTGTGGTGTAACACATCGCACTTGTTGGCAATCACAATAGATATATATATTTGGTTTCCCGTAAAGAATATTACAATATTCATGAACGTGGGTGAGACACAGCATAAACTTAATCTAGGTTTACAGTAAATCGGGAATGGGAGTTGAAAGGTTATGGAAGGTTTTACTTCGTGCAACAGAATTTGGTCAATATTACCAGTATAAAGAGAATGATTAAGAGGGAAAGGGCTGTGGAGGTATATGGCAGTACCTCTAGTGTAGGTCAAGTGAGTCCATGTCAAAAGTAGTCGATGTTTAAGGTGGGTAATTAATGATGTATTTAATTTTGGAGGATGAAGGTTATGTCTCAGTGAATGAGGATATGTTTATCTGACTCTCGCTAAGGTTATATTGGTCGGAAGGAAGTAGAGAAGTTTCAATAGATATGCGGAAAGGAGTTCTTATTGGAAATGGGCCATTTTAACCTCCACTGATAGATACATGACGTCCTGCATCTTCAGGGGCGAGAGCTAGAGTGCATGTTTAGTTGCGTCGACGCAGAGTCATGGGATGAGACTTGCGTTTTGGTGATTGGTGTGTGTCTGTGGTAGGTGGGTTGTGGATGGGAGGTGAGATTGGGTCGAGGTTCAGTTTGACCTTTCTCAACTTCTCTCCATGTATGGTGAAGGTGGTGTGATCGGAAGGATCTGTTAGTAGGAAAACATTGTTAGGGAGTGAACTTGTGACTGTGAAGGGGCCTAGGAATTTGGGTTTGAGTTTGTTTGTCCTACTTGAGTCTTTTACCATGACTGAGTCGCCAAGTGCTGTGTCAAGTGGAATTGACCGTTTGTGTTGTTTTGTCTTTGTCTTCTCCTGGGCTTCTTTCAGGTTTGCTCTAACTTGTTTGTAAATGGTTTGCATACCTCTTTTGATGCAGTGTGCGAGGTTATCTAGGTTGTATAATGGTGGGAGTGGTTGGTTGAATATTTGGTAGGGTAGGCGCATTGGTTGGCCGAAAATGATCTCATGTGGGGACATCTTTGTTGCGGAATTGACTGTGCTATTGATACTGGCTTGTACCTGTGGTAGCCAATCTTCCCAACTGTCCATGAGGTCGTTGACCAAGGGTCTGAGAATCTCTAGGACCTTGCGATTTGTTCGCTCAGTCAGACCGTTTCCCTGTGGGTGGTATGCAGTGGCAAATGTTTGGTCAATGTTGTACAGGTGTGCTATTTCGCGCATCACCTGATTTTTAAATTCTGAGCCATTGTCAGATAACATTGTGTGCGGTATGTTGTATCTAGAAAAGATATTGTTGACTAGGGCTTTGGCTACAGTCTTTGCTGTTTTGTCTTGGAGTGGTATTAAGATTGTGTATTTAGAGAAATAATCTACTGCTGTGAGTACATAGTTGGAACCTTGATGGCTCGTTGGCATTTTCAGTAGGTCAATGCCTAGTGTTTCCCATGGCTCTGAAGGGAGTGGGATGTCTTTAATGTGTATTTGTTTCGGGTCAGGCCCTCTGAATTGGTTACAAGTTACACAAGAATCTATGTGTGTGGTTATATCTCTTTTCATGTTAAGCCAGTAGTATGTGTGCCTAGCAGTGTTTAGTGTCTTATCTCTGCCCGAGTGGCCTCCCATTGCACTGTCGTGCAATATGTGTAGGACCTTGGGGACAAGGGCTCTGGGGATAACAGTAACCTCTCTTGTGTTAATGGTTCTCCTTATGACTCCGTCGACCAGTTTGAGTTCCTTAATAGGGACAGGTGGTCGGGAGTGTAAGGGGGTTTGTGAAATGAGATGTTGTTTTATTGGGGGCCATATTGGGTCACTGTCTGTTTCATCCCTAAGTTCTCGCATGGGTATGCATGTGGTTTGGGTGACAGGGTTGATGTGGTTTTGTCTGCTCAAGGAATCTGCCACTACATTAGCTTTTCCGGCTAAGTATGTTATCTTGGGATCAAAGTCTAGTAAGGTGGTTTTCCATCTAGCAATTCTCCCGTGGAGGCCTTTTGTGTTGAAAAGGTAAACTAGGGGTTGATGGTCTGTAAAGATGTTTATATTGTACCCTAGAATGAGATGTTTAAAATGTTTGAGTGCCCAAACGATAGCTAACCCTTCTTTGTGTGTTGTGGAGTAATTACTTTCAGCCTTGTTGAGGACTCTACTTGCGTAGGCTATGGGGTGCTCATTGCCATTGTCGTCTTTTTGTTGTAAGACTGCGCCTATTCCTACAGAGGAGGCGTCTGTGTAAAGAAGGAATTCCTTCTTCATATCAGGGAAAACTAGTACAGGGGCTGTGGTGAGTGCGTGTTTGAGAGTGTCGAAACTTTGCTGTTCTGCTTCTGACCATTGAAATGGCTCGCCTTTCCTTGTGAATTTGGTCAGAGGGGAAGCAATATCAGCAAAGTTTCGGATAAAGCGTCTGTAGTATGATGCAAGACCTATGAAGCTTCTAGTTTGTGTTGTGTCTTTGGGTGTTGGGAATTTGTTTATAGCTTCTATCTTGTCTGTGTTGGTATGGATACCTCTGGCATCTACCTTATGTCCTAGGAAGGTGAGTTCCGTCTGTAGGAATTTATACTTTCCTAGTTGGACTTTTAATCCAGTGTTTTTGAGTCGTTTTAGGACAATCTCTAGTGTGTGAAGATGTTCTCTTTGTGTGGGGTTGTAAATGATGAGGTCGTCTAAGTAGACGAACAATGAGACTCCTATCATGTCACTGAAAATCCGGGTCATCAACCTTTGTTGGGTTGAGGGGGCGTTTTTTAAGCCAAAGGGCATCCGTTGAAAATGGAAATGCCCTTTATCAGTGGAGAAAGCTGTTATGGCTTTCGACTCATCTGTTAATTCCACCTGCCAGAAGGCTGACTTAAGGTCAATTGTGGAAAAAACTGTGTTCCCGTTGCCAATGCATTGTAGTACATCTTGCATGGCGGGGAGGGGGTGTGGGTCAGATTGAGTGAGGTGGTTGACTTTACGAAAGTCCACCACAGGGCGTAAGGTTCCATCTTTCTTAGGGACCAAGAAGAGGGGACTGTTCCATGGGGAGTCTGAATAGGAAATGACGCCTTGGTGTATCATCTCTTGGACACTGTCATTGACTTGGGATTTCCTACTGTGAGGTATGCGGTAAGCGGAGGTGTATGAAGGGGGGGTGTTAGGGGGGATTTGGATGTGATGCTTGACAATATCACATTTGCCTAGTGGTTCACCTTCTAAGGCGATAGCTGATCTATTCCTTTGTAGGAGGGTTAACAGTTCACTATGGGTTTCTCCGGTAGCTGATGTCGTGATTTGGTCTGGGTGGATAGGGGGAAGGGGTTGTGTTGGTCTCACTTGGTTGATGTGTTGTGGCAGTGGTTCCTGGATAGGGGAATTATGGAGATGGACTGCGCAAATGTTTGTATTCTTCCTGATTTTACGGTGTTGGTCTGACATGTTTGTTAACATAGCTAGTGTATGTTTATTGTCTGATATTGTATCCCAGGAGGACTCAATGGCTATGTTGTTAAGCCTGGACGTGTCTGAGTCGATTATGACGTCCTGATGTTCGATTGCACCGGGTATGTATAGTGGAACTGTTATTGAATGTCTAGGGGGTATGATGACTGTGTTAGACATCAATGCCTTTGAGGTGACATAAGGGGGTGGTCGGAAGGAATAGTTGTTAGTTGGAATTGGAGTATTTGAGGAAAGGAGACATGAGAGAGGTTGTCTGTCTGAGTCGGGTGTCTCAGTGACGGTTGGCTCATGATTTACATCTGTGAAACTGATGTTATTTTTGTCTAGGTCTATAATAGTTTTCCATGTCCTCAATGATTTTAATCCTATTATACCTTGTTGATCGAGACTCCATTCGTCAGCTATGTGGAAAGGTGTGAAACCTACCTTACAATTATTGACTTCAATGTTTAAGTCTATGGTGTCGTGTAGAGAAATTGTGCTGCCTTCTATTAGGAGTCCTTCCATATTGGAAAATTGAATTTGGGGTGGGTCATTTAATGCTTCATAGAGAGCTCTTGGGATGATGTTCAGGTTTGTTCCTGTATCAACCATCATGTCAACTGTAAGTTGATCTACACTCACTTCTAGGGTGAGGTAGTTGTGTTGTGTATGAGATATTCCTATGGTGGTTTGGTGCGTGAGGCTGGTACACGTTCCCCCAATCGGTGTTGGGTTGTGCGTGTTGTGTGGGAGAGAGCTGTTTGTCGAGGTGTGTGTCGAGGGGTGGTGAATGGTTGGTTAGTTCTCTGATGAGGTTGTGGTTGTGATTTCTGTAGGTAACACTCTTCGTTGGAGTGAGTTGTTGTTTTGTGTAGGCTGCAGTATTTGTTTGGATGTGTTGGTGTAGGTAGGAGTGGAGGTTTAAAGGGGGGTGGAACTTGTTTGTTTTGATTCTGAACTTGACACTGAGCATTCGTATGCGAGGTAGTAGCATGCACTGAGCAAGGGATGGGGTGGTGTTGTACCTGCGGGTATTGTTGTTGCTGTGTTCGACACTGGGCATCGGTGTGGGAAATGGTTCCATGAACTGAACAAGGGATAGGGTGGCGTGGTGCCTGTGTTTGTATTTGTTGTTTTTGTATGCAGTCTCTTGTGTTGTGACTGGTTGATGAATGGTAGGAGCACCACTTAGAAGGTTGTCCTTGATTGGTGGGAGGGGGCTGCTGTGAGTGAAGGCTATTTAGTCTGGGGAGATAGTGGGGGGTGTCTAAAGATACATTGCAAGCATTGATGATGTCTAAGATATAGGTATAAGCTAGAGGGTTTCTAGTGTCTAGTTCCCTTTTGGAGGCTTCCTTTAAACACTTTGGAGGGAGTTGGGAGAGATAGAAACCTATCTCAAAGAATGTTAGTAAGTTTTTTGTTGTTATTACATTTTGACCAAATTGGTCAGTGTGGGTCCAAGGAGAGTTATTCTCTAGGTCCTCTCTGACCTCTTTAATTCCGTTTGCTACGAAATCCATAATGTTCGTAACGGAATGTGGTTGGACTCTAGTGTTATTGAGGAAAGTGAGAAGGAAGGATATGTTGTTTACTTGTTTGTTGTGAAAGACATTAAGAAGGTGGTGTTTATATTCCTGATATGTGATTCCACATGCAACTAAACTGTCTAGCATCCTTGCCTTTGAACGGCAAATGTCAGATGGGTCTATTTTCTGACGGCACAAATTTATTTTATCTGTCTCAGAGTAGTGTTTGTTCTTTGAGAAGAACAGGTCACATGCTGTCAAGAAGTCTGTAATGGATAGTCCACTATCTTGGGAAAAGGTTGGGATTTCTGTGAGGGGGGTTATGGTTTGATAGTTGTTAATTATTGTTGGTTGAGGTTGTGGGTAAGGATAATATTGTGGGTTTGGAGGAAGGTTAGGTGGTGGTTGGTGGTATGGTGTGGAGTGGGCTTGACCAGATGGGGTATGGGGGGAAGGAAAGGGGAAGTTTTGGTACTGCTGCTGAATGGGAGGGGGGTTATTATGCGTTGGGATATGGGGGTTGGATGGATTATGGTTTATAGGAGGTTTAGTTTGCATATTTGGCTGGATGGGAGGAATGGGTGGTTGTGGTTGTGAGGGGTGAAAGGGGTCTACTTGAGGAGGCTGGTTGAAAGGTATGATATTAGGAGGAGTAATATGAGGAGTTGGTTGGGTGGGTTGTTGTGGTTGAGAGGGGTTGGAGGGGTCTACTTGAGGAGGTTGGTTGAAAAAAGGTAGGACATCGTTCTCATAAAGAGGGGCTATTGGGGTATCTGCCTTAGGAGCAGTTTTGTCAGGATTATTTAACTGGTCATTGGTTAACTGTTTAGAGGTACTGTCAACCTGTGGATATAGGTAAAAATGGTCTGGTTTGTCATTGTCAATTAAGTCTTCTGTGTGTATTTCCTCTTTGTCACTGGATATGTCCTGTGGTTGTTTTTCCTCTTTGGATCTTGACAGGACGCTATGCATCTTTTGAAAGACTTTACTTCTGGTTCCAGTCGCCATGTTTGTCGAAGTATGTATTAGTTAATAGTTAGTATGTATTAGTTAATAGTATGCATTAGTTAATAGTTAGGTTTGATTTGTAGTCTAAGAAAAAAATAGTTAAAATAGGAATAATAGGTATATAGTAACTAAGGGTAATATGTTATGCTTAAATAAGGGAGGGGGGTTTAGTTTGCATATTTATATATGGGTTACATATAAGAACATATAATTATAAATGGTAAAATAGTAAATATGATAATAATAATGATGGTTAAATATTGTGCAAATTATAGTATAATAATCGCTGGTTAACAGTAGTAATTATGAAAGGTAAGTTACATTTATAAAAATGTCTAAGTTCTATGTAAAATATAAATGGAGTTTAGACAAGAATTACTTAACTGTAAGAATACATATGAATGTGATATTATGTAATAGTCAAATCTAGTAAAGTTATTGCATATCTATAAATATGAAATGGTATTAGGAATATGTGAAATTGGTATTTGATTTATATATATATATATATATATATATATATATATATATATATATGTATATAGGATATACGTTGTAAAAGGTTATAGAAAATATTGTGAAGAAGAATTATTTGATATTGGCAAAAAAATTATGTGATTATAATAGTTATTGAGAGATATATTTAAAATACAGTATTTTTAAATAATAAATTGGTACAGTATAAGATGGAAGTATGCAAAAATGATTTTAACTTAGTTGTGTAACTTAATTAAGTAGCTTAGTTTTACAATAAGTTAATGTTGTTGAATTATTAAATTACTTATATATGTAATCATAGGGTACCTTTATGGGTATTCCCGGTTATCGATAATTATATCGATGTGCTTCCGGTCCGTCAGGTGTGGTTGTGGCGGTCCGTAGACTTGTTTGTAGTTACGCGTTGAGAGGGGCGTAACGTCACCATAGAAATATGGTACTGGGGAGAGATGAGCGGTGTGTGGAAATATCTCTTGATGAGGGTAGTGCCTCGTAGATGTTCTCGTAAAAAAGGGAGACAGGCAGTATCAGGGATGGTTTGAATGGGTAATGTATGGTTATTATTACGGAATATATTGGTATTAAGTGGAAGGATTTTATGTTACCTTTATAATGTTGATTTTAGTAGTGTGAGATCGGCTGTGACGATTGCCCGTGATTGTGTAGTGTGAACTAAGTTCTTGTTCGTGGAGAGCGGTTTTTTTCTTTATAGAACACCGTAGTCTCTTCGGAGAAGATGGGTTGCGGGAGTCGCTGCCACCAGTGATGTAACGGGACGGGTGTAACGGTATCGTTACATCATCTCCATCCAATGTTACTTGTAGACACAAAATGTAACGGGGTCGTTACATCATCAGCACAAAGGGGTCACTTGCACACACACCTTTAAGTTTTTGTTCTTTATTTGTCACACCTTAAGCAACTTAGTTTACACACTATTACACAGTCTTATCACTAGGGCACGTCACTAGAACCGACCGCTCCTCGGGTGTGTGAGCCAGTTTTCATGGCCGGAAGTGTCGAGTAGACAAATTCTAGAGTTGCCCTTAATCGTGATCTTTACAATAATGTCTTGTTAGTCTGTTGTCCCACATGGGTGGGGCAACTGCATTAATTACGTATTGATGTCTACTATCATACATGTTAATTATATATCCAGGGGAGGACCGTCAGTATACGTAATATCGTATGTCAGTACTGGGTGGCTACTAGATTGATCGCGTGTGTTCGTCTGTGTGTGTGTGTCGTTTGGTGGTTGACAGTGTTGTTCACAGGAGCTCGTAATGTTGAGTCGGCGTTTGTTTGAGAGGAGTGCCTAGGTCAGCGTTTGATGCTTGTGGTGGACAGTGAGTGAGGAAGTGGGTTATATGACTGGGGTTATATTACTCGTCATGTATATGAGGTGTATACAATACACAGAAGAAATAGTAATGGCAGAAATTATGAACAAGCATTTTAAATCAGTGTTTAGGAGGGAGAACATACAGCTTAGAGATGTCAAGTGGGAGGGGAAAGTCCCCCTTATTAAAGAGATAGAAGTAATAATGAATGAAATAATGAATTACTTGAGTAATCTCGATGTTAGAAAACCGCAGGGTCCAGATGAAATGGCAAACTGGATTTTGAGAGAATGCAGGAAAGAACTAACAGACAAAATGCATAGTCTAAGCAGTTCGTTGGAAGAAGGAAAAGTTCCAGAAGATTGGAAAAGAGCAAATATAGTATCAATATATAAGGGGGGAAACAAAGAAGACCCTACCAGCTATATACCGGTCTCTCTTACAAGTACGGTAGCTAAAATTTGTGAAAGAATGATCAAAATTAGATGGATAAAGCATTTGGAATTTTTTTTTTTACTAAATCCGAGGCAGTTTGGATTTAGACAAGGAAGATCATGTGTCACAAACTTGATGTGTTTCTATTCAAGACTGATATATACAATACAG
>NC_134783.1:4330000-4332500 GCF_046742065.1 Oratosquilla oratoria
TTCAAGTGAGTTGTTACGAGTTGTATATGTGGCTCAATTGCCGCTTGCTTGGTTATCATGACAGTTACGTGTGCCTACGTATTCAGAGTACAGCAATAATGGCCCACTACAGAACAGTCCTATCTCCCAGGAGGTGGAACAACCTTCTCACCTCACCACGTGGATGTCAGAATGGTTAAGTCTGTGAATGTAGTCTGAAACTAGTGCAAACAACACGATTACTGACTTCAGTAATAAGCACAGAAATGAGACATTGTTCTACCGCCCCTCTGATGCAGAGAGGGGTTGAGAACTCATGGAAATTATTAGTGTTTCCGGGGCTCAAACTCGGGTCTCTTGTGTCAGTCAAGAACGCTCTCCATTGCTCCACGTAAGATCTTCTACGTTAAGGTTGGTGCATCATTTATTTGTTTACTTATCTATTTATCTATTTTTTGTTCATTTATCTATTCATTCATTATCTATTTATTCGTGTATTATTCATTCATTCATTAATTTGCATAGCTATTTTTGTGTTTATGATTATAGCACATTCACGATACCGAATAGAAAATATATACATACCTATACCAACGGCTTTTCCCCCCTTACACGGGGGGTAGCCAAAAAGGAAAAGGCATAGAAACCACTCCCACCCATTTCATTCCCTACATATTCCACACCCCTCCACCCTCCTCCCTCCTTCTTATCCTAGCACCTCCTGGATAACGGGTCATCCCTGCACCCTGTCCACTGCCCTGGGTCAGAAGCACTGTCACAAAACACAGCAGATCCACAGCAAGGCTGCTTCATAAATTCGGCAACCCTCCCCCCCTCTCCGTCCCCTCATGCAGAAAAGAAGACGGGGAAAAATCCCTTCGGGCTGCGTCAATTTTGTTCTCATACATACTTCCACCCCACCATCCACCACCCGCTCCCCCTCATGCATCACAACCTCATTCATACACAACCCTTCTCCATTCACCCCTATCTTCTGTCCTCTCCCGTCCTTCCTCTACAGACATTCTTCTCTTTTGTAATGCCCCTTTCACCCCATCCATCCATCTCATCCTAGGACGCCCCCTCATATTCACTCCTTCCACCTCTGCCTTCCACACTTCTTTTACTAATCTTTCTTCACTCATTCTTTCCATGTGTCCAAACCATCCTAATACTCTTTCATCAACCCTATCTCCCAGCTCCCTTTCCACCCCTGTTCTCCTCCTCACCTCCTCATTTCTCACTCCTATCATACTTCTCAGATATTTCATCTCAAACACATTCAAACTCCTCTCTTCTTCTCTTATGTTCAATGTTTCTGCCCCATACAGTGCTGTCGGCACAATCACTCCTTCATATAACCTTCTCTTAGCATCCATTCCCAGATGTCTATTTCTCATTACACTTTTTAATCCACCAAGGGATTTACTTGCTTCTCTCAATCTACATTCTACCTCCACCCCCACTCCTCCCTTCCCTGCCACATTTATCTTCAGCTTCCTTCTTTCACACACCCTCTCAAACTCTGTCACTAACTTCCTCAATCCCTCCTCTGATCCTACTACAAGCGCAGTGTTGTCAGCAAACAACAACTGGCTCACCTCCCACTTTTCTCCATTTTCCTTAACCATCTCCAACCCCTGACAGACTATCCTTGCATTTATCTCTCGCACTACCCTATTCATGTATAGATTGAACAGCCAGGGCGACATAACTCATCCCTGACGAAGTCTCACCTTTACCTCAAACCATTCACTCTCTCCATTTCTAATCCTAACACAAGCTCCACTACTCTCGTAAAAACTCTTGACTGCTCTTAACAGCTTTCCTCCTATCCCATATCTGCAGTATCTCCCACAGTGCCTTCCTGTCTACCCTGTCGTAAACCTTCTCCAGATCCATAAAAGTCCCAAAAAACATCCTTACCTTTTCCTATAGCTTACACTCACATATCTGTCTTACCACAAAAGTCTCATCTACACAACCCCTGCCTGTCCTAAAACCACACTCTTCCTCACCAATTACTCCCTCTGTTCCTCTCCTAATCCTCTCAATCAAGACCCTCCCATATGCCTTCCCAACTACACTCAACAAGCTGATCCCTCTGTAACTACTACACTCACACTTGTCCCCCTTTCCTTTGTAAAGCGGAACTACACAGGCACTCCTCCAGTCCTCCGGTACTCTACCCTCTCTTAAACAACAGAGAGAGAGAAGTTACAAGTAATACAAAAATTAAGCCTTAGAATAACAACGTCTTCATTAAAGCTTGAACAAACTGTCTATTCTATAAAAAGAAAAATCCTTACATAGGAGTAGATGAAAATTATTTATACATATGTATACGTTAGGGTATTTAATTCTATACATCAATGACACAAGTATGCTAATAGAACAGAAACGAACACAAAGAGCATACCTGCCCCCAGCAGTCCACGATATATAAGTACACTCAGCTTAGAAAATTGCTTTAAGACCAAGCAATTTCATACTAAATCAAGCTGTCCAAGCGCCCACACAC
>NC_134783.1:4335000-4340000 GCF_046742065.1 Oratosquilla oratoria
GGGAGTAATTATCTCAAACGACTTGTGCCATGACAAACAAATAAACAAAGTTGTCGGAGAATCCTATAATTTCCTAAGATCAATAAAAGTGGCATTTACATATTTGGACGAAGAAATTATTTTAAAAAAGATATTAGTCACGCTGATAAGGCCTAGACTAGAATCCAGCGAACAGCCACAAAAATGGCTGGCTGAGCGGGTTAGGGCGTAGTTACTTGCGGCGAAGGTCGAGGGAATGGCGGTTCGAATCCGACCACCAGCGAAGTTGAACCATGGACATGGTTTATCAAATTCCACGCTACAAGGTCCTTTGTGAGGGGCACCGTCCTAGCCTTCCGATAGGGGAGAGTTTGTGACGTTAAACCATATCATCATATGAGGAGAGACTGGCTAAATTGGAGTTACCGACTCTTGAGCAAAGAAGACAGAGAGACGACCATCACCATGCACACACACACAAACATACACACACACACACACACACACACACACACACACACACACACACACACACACACACACACACACACACACACACACACACATAAGCAGATAACTTTCCCGATTGTGTACATAACGCTGGTAGAAAAGCTGATAGAAAGAGAGGTAGAAGACAGGTGTTGAATTTTTATGGTTTAGGTGTTTATAAACAACATAGCCAGCAGGGGAATAAGTTGCATAAATTTGTTCTCCCCTTTGTGTTTATAAACAATGGCCGGGGACCCATTGCTGACTTAAGAATTTTGTAACCTTAGTGAGATATGTAGAGATTCGAGATGGCTTAAGTAACCAATATTGCCATATAGACTTGTAACAATAAATCTGATTGGAGAAAGTGTGGAGGAAGATAAAATTGAATTGGTTTTCCCCTTAGGAATCTTAAATATAAAGCAAGAGGTCATTGGAATAAAGAAAACACCAAGTCACTGTAAATCTCACTTAGGACCTTACATACGTGCTCTCGGGGGATTCCTTGAGTGTACCTCAGAGAACGGCACGCTGTATAAGAATAACGGAAGAAGGAAAGTACAACGGCGAGCCACAAAACCGATTTCAAATATCAAAAACAAATCATACGAAAATCGACTAAAATATATGAATCTGTTTTCCCTAAAAAAAATGTAGACTCAGAGGTGACTTGATACAAGTCTTTAAAATTCTAATGGGAATTGACAGCATTAAAAGTGAGAAAATTTTCACACTGAATGAGAATCAGACAAGAAACAATGGTCTCAAACTGTCCGGAAATAGATTCAATTTGGAAATGGGTAGAAACAATTTTACCAACCGTGTAGTTAATGAATGGAATAAACTTCCTGCAGAGGCAGTACAATGTAGTTCAGTTTGAAGCTTTGCGAATTATTTAGATAAACGCTTAAGCAAGATGCTGTAATGATTGTCATTCAATCTATATTATTTGTTTTTGTTTTGTTATCATTTGTCTGTTTGATTCTCATTTATTATTAGTTATATGTCAGTATGTTATTATTTATTATTTTCCTGTTTGTTTATTATTTAAGTATACCTATGCAATTATTTATGTATTTTATTTGTTATCTACATTGTTATAGCTTTTATTTATTCATTTTGTTGTTATTATGATTTTTTTTTTTTTTTTTTGCATCTGACCTAGATATGGACCAAAAGGTCTCCTGTCGCCATGCTCTACCTTTGTAATGCTTTATAATAGAAAATCTCTTAAGTTCCATTCCCCTAGACGGAAGAATATAACTGAAGGAAAAGAATATAACTAAATGAAACTTGACGAAATGGAATGAGTGGAGGCAACAGGGCCTGCCCACTGGAATATGTGAAACAAAAACAGCAATAAAAAAAAATAAAAGTGAAGAAAGTGGCGAAAAGGAACAAAGGCGGGTGACAAGGGTGAAAGGTGGGTGAAAGTGTGTGTGTATGTGTGTGTTTGTGTTTGTGTGTGGGGGGGTTGTATGAAAGAGAGAGAGAGAGAGAGAGAGAAAGGGAGAAGAGAAGAGGAGAGAGAAAGAGAGAGAGAGAGAGAGAGAGAGAGAGAGAGAGAGAGAGAGAGAGAGAGAGAGAGAGAGAGAGAGAGAGAGAGAGAGGGAGAGGGGGGAGGGAGGGAGGGAGAGTGTAAGTACGAATGTGTGCACGCGCGCGTACGTGCGATTTAGTGTGCGTCATCCTATGTGCTCCTTTGCCTTTGAATGTGTAGCAAACTTGTTAATGCGTTTCTGTGTATGTTTATTTCCACTCCTGTGTTTTCAAGCACATAATCATCTTTCCAAAAATATTTCATATTCTCTTTACACTGTTTTGATGCCATTAATATTTTTCCACTTCTCTTTTAATTCCAATATTTTGGAGCTACGTAAATTACTTAATAAGGTCTTTAGATTATGGTAATAAGGGTGGACTGATGAGAGCGGCTGGGTGTGCATTCAAATATATTTCTGCGTGGAGGGCTTCGGATTTCTAATTCAATTTAGCCTTGGCCTAAGTCTCCCTCAAGTTATGCACGTATAACAATTTACTCTTCTGTTTGTCCTTTCGTTCATTCCGGGTGTGTCCGGAGTGGAGAGGAGAATAGAATCGCCGCAATGTGTATTGAGAGAGCTGATGTCGCAGCGGAAAAGAATTAAGGAAAGAAAGGCGGCTGCGGCAAAAAGGTGATTGGGTGGTCGTGTTGGCTCTGGAAACAGGAAGGACCATAATATGAGAAGCCTTTCACGGGTATAAGAAATAGAGGGAAAAAATTATAATAATAGAATAAAAGAAAAATTTACCCTTCACGAGGATACGAAATAATAAGGAAAAACAATTATAAAAAAAAAAAGAATCTGCCCTTCACGAGGAAAAGAAATGAAAGAAAAATATGAAGGGTATCAGAAATAGTGAGAGAAAAATTATAGTAAAAAAGAAGACAAATGTGTACCTTCACGATGATACGAAATAGAAAAAAAAAAAAAGAAGAATCTGCCCTTCATGAGGAAAAGAAATGGAAGGAAACTAATAGTAATAATATAAAAAGAGCATAATAACAAACAGATGAGAAAATAAAGAAGAATCCGTCCTTCACGAGGAAAAGAAATAACGGGAAAATTATAATATTAATATAAAAAGAGCATTAGAAGAAATAGAGAAGAAAATTATAATATTAATATAAAAAGAGCATTAGAAGAAATAAAGAAGAAAAATAAAGAAGAATCAGTCCTTCACGAGGAAAAAAGAGAACGGAAAATTTTTAATGGTAATATAAAAGAACAGCATTAGAATAAATAGAAGGGAAAATATTAACAAAAGAAAAGAAGAATCTGCCCTTCACGGGGAAAAGAAATGAAGGAAAAATCATAATACGAAAAAGAGGAATATATATATATATATATATATATATATATATATATATATATATATATATATATATATATATATATATATATATATATATATATGGGTCTTTGCTCATAGTTTTATTAATTAATTTATGTATCTATTTATTTATTTATTTTATTTATTCATTTATTTATTTATTTATATATTTGTTTATTTATTTATTCATTTATTTATTTATTTATTTATTTATTTATTTATTCATTCATTTATTTATTTATTTATTTATCTATCTATCTACCTATCTATCTGTCTATCTATTTATCTATTCATTTATTTTACGGATCCTCTTTCTCTGCGTCCGACCTCATTGCGGACCGAAAGGTGTCTTATCTGCAAACTTTTTCAATGTTACTCATTATAACATCTTAATGTTATGGAATGATTTGAATAAACTGTTTTATGCAATGGAATAGGGTTCTACATACTATATAATTCTAAATTATTTATCTATTTACTTATTTACTTGCCTATTTGTCTACTTATTTATCTATCTATTTATTTATTTATTCAAATATTTATTTATCTTTCTATTCATCAATTTAATTATTTATTCATTTATCTATTCATTTATTCATTCATTTGTCTATCTATTTATATAATTGTTAATTCATCGATTCATCTATTTGCTTATTGTCTACCTATCTGTTCAATTTAAATGAAAATTAACCAGGATCCATGACAATGCCATTGGTGTGGAAATAATTCCAATGCTGAGGCAGCTGAAGATAATCTTAATTGGGAATTAAAAAAAATTATATTAAAAAATATAGCTCATGACATTAAAATGTTGTGGGAAAATGAACATAATTCACTGAACTAAAGTCAATAAAATAAGAATACATAAGTTTCATATAAAAAGCGTATAGATATTCTTTTAAGATGAAATTTATTCTTAATTAGATTTTAATGGGAACTGCTCTAAAATACACATATATGTTAGATAAACATAAGAATATAGGAAAATAAGATAAACATAAGAATATAGGAACATAAGAATAAAGGAGACTGCACGAGACCATAATGCCTACACTAAGTAGTTCCATGTTCATTACCACCCATCACTTTTTTCCATGAAATTATCTAACCTTCTCTTAAAACAACCGATTGTTTCAGCGTTCATTACATGGTTACTAATTCTTGCCTATTTCCTTCTTAAATCTATATATGTCCAATTTAAATCCATTACTGCGAGTCCTCTCCTGTTGTCTTGATTGGATTACCTTGATGTATTCAAATACCTCTATTAGCTCACCCCGTACTTCACGTCTTCCCAGAGAGTGTAAATTAAGGTGTCTAAGCATGTCTCCGTAAAGAAAATTTCTGAGGCCATGTATCATAAAAGAGTGTCTTGTACAGCTGTCTCCACTTCTCTCTGCTGCTGCGGGCAGCATATATCTTAAGGTCGTAGATCTGGGACGTGATTTGATCATCTGTGACCCAGCACACACATATTATAGTTGTTCGACATATAGAGAAGATACCAACCTCCATAACACTCTGAAGTACCTATGGGAAAGACTGAATGGTAATTTTGTAAAATAGGCAGAAATGTCTGAGGAGAAGAAATTGTGAAAAGACACCTACGAGTACAGGAAAAATCTAGTCGATAAGAAAGGAAGCCTGCTTTCCTTAAA
>NC_134783.1:4350000-4357500 GCF_046742065.1 Oratosquilla oratoria
ATATATATATATATATATATATACATATATATGTATGTATGTATGTATATATATATATATGTATATATATATCACTCTCATTTTCTTCGCATTTCCCACTGCAGCTATCTTTCCTTCCCTATCCTCCTTCACATTTAGTAACTCCCTAAAATATTCTGCCCATCTTCCCCTTACTGCCTTCTCTTCCATTATCATCTCTCCATCTGCACCTTTTACCTTTTCTTCCCTACTTGATTCGCCTCCTCTTCCTCTCTTAATTTCTTTCCAAAACATCTTTTTATTACTTTCAAAATTTTCTGTCATACTCTTACCCCATTTCACACCTGCTCTCCTCTTTGCCTCCTTTACGGAGAGGGGGGGGGTCGCCGATTAAATGAAGCGGCCTTGCTGTGGATGTGCTGTGTCTTGCGACACTGCTTCTGACCCAGGGCGGTGGGCAAGGTGCAGGGATGACCCGTCATCCAGGAGGTGCTCAGATGAGAGGGAGGGTGGGAGGGGTGTGGAGTGTATTTAGGGATGTAATGGGTGGGAGTTTTTTTATGCCTTTCCCTTTTTGGCTACCTCCCTTGAAAGGGGGAAAAAGCCTTGGTATATGTATGTATGTATATATATATATATATATATATATATATATATATATATATTTGGATGATGGAGAACATAAACACAGGGGAAGGCTCGGAACCCTATACACTCTAACGTTTCGTTCGCGTAGAACTTCTTCAGAGAATGTATGTAGAACTGCAATTGAAGTTTATGTACTAAATTTAATTATCTTTTCGGACACTTGGGAAAGGTCGTTTTTCTGGCGTGTTTTAGAATTAAAATACTAGTTTCTTTAGCTAAATTGATAAACCCTCCTCGATGATTCGATGAATTATTAGTTGAAATATATGCTGACTCAACAATTCTTCTAGTGAATTTATCAAAACCTTTATGTAGCACTTCAGCTTCTCTCCAGTTTGGTAAATGATCGAATTTTTCCGCATGAACTACTAAAGAATTAGATGTCCTATGTGCTTTTATGTCGTTTTTATGTTCATAAATTCTTTTTTCTAATCCTCTTGACGATTCGCCAAAATAAATCATTGAGCAACTATTGCACGGGATTTTGTATACGACGCTGTTTTCGGAATTGGTTCTCTTTTCAGAAGTCTTTATTAAATCACCTATCCTCTTGTTAGTTATTTTAGCTATGTTTATATAGTTGCTCAATGGCTTATTTTGGCGAATCGTCAAGAGGATTAGAAAAAAGAATTTATGAACATAAAAACGACATAAAAGCACATAGGACATCTAATTCTTTAGTAGTTCATGCGGAAAAATTCGATCATTTACCAAACTGGAGAGAAGCTGAAGTGCTACATAAAGGTTTTGATAAATTCACTAGAAGAATTGTTGAGTCAGCATATATTTCAACTAATAATTCATCGAATCATCGAGGAGGGTTTATCAATTTAGCTAAAGAAACTAGTATTTTAATTCTAAAACACGCCAGAAAAACGACCTTTCCCAAGTGTCCGAAAAGATAATTAGATTTAGTACATAAACTTCAATTGCAGTTCTACATACACTCTCTGAAGAAGTTCTACGAGTGTATAGGGTTCCGAGCCTTCCCCTGTGTCTATGTTCTCCATCATCCAAATAATTTGTCTAAAATACTTATCAATATATATATATATATATATATATATATATATATATATATATATATATGTATATATATATATATATATGCATATATATATAAATATATATATATATATATATAAAAAATAAATATATATATATATATGTATACATATATATATGCAAACATATATATAGGTTTTGGAACGCACTGGGGCCCATCCTTATTCACATTTGCTATTTTGAGTGTGCATTGTTGTTGTAGAATATTTACTCACAACAATTCAATATTTTGTGGTGCGAGCAGTGAACCACAGAAGACAACAAAATTGTTAAACAGCCAAGCGTAGTGAAGCAAGCTTTTTTCTCTATATTTTTGTTCTATTCTACTTTATTTTTCCAAGATAGAATATATGATTTAAAAAACAACTTATATACACACATATACCAAAGGCTTTTTTCCATTTACAAGGGAAGTAGCCATAAACAACGTATACACAAAAAATTCGATGTGTCTACATCGTGTGATAAATGATGATAATGACAGGCAGTCTCTATGATTCTATCCTAGATTAGAATATTCTGTAGATTACATTACATCGCCTGGAATTGATTGAATCACAACTTTAGCCTTTCTACGCAGGATAGTCTTTCAATTGAATAAAATATCTGGTATGAGTCAGAGTTAAAAAAAAAAAAAAAAAAAGTGAGGAGACATTCCCCTGGTAGGGGAAGTCCTGTCAGTAGCGGCAAGCCGATGGGGTTTTTAGGCCGATGTTTGCGACCACTTCACCGCCAGGTAAAGGATGTCGGGAACCGACGCAAGAAGCCCGCAGTGGGTTCCGGAAATCGAACTCACAACCACCTGCTCACGAGTTCGAAACGTTATGCACAGGGCTACAGCGAGGTCTATGATAAAGCTATCAAAGTCTTGCACTGGTAGCATACAAGCACGAACATAATATATCTGGGGTGGACGGCCCGACAACGTCATTGGGTTCTTCCACAACTCTCGTGCCAGAGTCAAGCCACATAGAATAACGAACAACAACATATATATATATATATATATATATATATATATGTGTGTGTGTGTGTGTGTGTGTGTGTGCGTGTGCGTGTGCGTGTGCGTGTGTGTGTGTGTGTGTGTATACGTGATGTATGTATATATCTTACAAAGGATTACAAAGGCGGAGCATGCCGACAGGAGACCTTTTGGTCGGATGCGAAAAAATATATAATAATGACAAATAAATATAAATGAATAAATAGATATATACATATACCAAAGGCTTTTTCCCCCTTACATAGGGGGTAGACAAAAAGATAAAGGCATAGAAACCACTCCCCACCCATTCCATCCCCTACATATTCCACTCCCATCCACCCTCCTCTCATCTTTGCACCTCCTGAATGATAAATAAATGAAATATAATAATATAAATAGTAATAGATAAAATAAATGCATACTTATAGTTAAATGATAAACAAACTGGTAAATAGTAAATAATAGATTAACAGGTAATAATAAATTAAAATCAAACAAATCATGATAAACAAACAGACAAATAATAACAAATAAACAAATACTATAAAATAAATAGCAGTCATTACAGCATCATGTTTAGGTGTTTATCTAAACTAATCGTAAAGTTTCGAAATGAACTACATTGCACTGCTTCTGCAGAAAGTTTATTCCATTCATTAACTACACGGTTGGCGAAGTTGTTTCTACCCACTTCCAAATCAAATATGTTTTCCTGGCAGTTTGAGACCATTATTTCTTTTCGGACTCTCATTCAATGTGAACATTTTGTCACTTTTGTTGCTGCCAATTCCCTTTAGAATCTTAAAGGCCTATATCAAGTCACCTCTAAGTCTACGATTTTTTTTTAGGAAAAACAGATTCATATGTTTTAGTCGATTTTCGTATGGTTTGTTTTTGATATTTGAGATCAGTTTTGTGGCTCGCCGTTGTACTTTTTCCAATCTGTCAATGTTTTTAATGAGGATCGTTGACCATACGGAAACAGCATATTCCAAATGTGGACGAACTAACGATTAAAGAGAGATGAACTTTTGAAATCAAAAGATTGCGCAATCAGTTCTATAATCTTATTTGCTTTCTCAGAGGCTGAAATACACTGCTTAGATGATTTGAGATCGTTACTGATAATTACGCCGAAATCTTTTTTACTATCCACTTTTGTTAACGAATTTCCAAATAACTTGTAATCGTACTTACTGTTATTTTTACCTATGTGCATAACCTTGCATTTACTTGTGTTAAATTTCATTGGTCACTTTTCAGACCATTGCTGTAATTTATCTAAATCTTCTTGAATATCTAATTGATTTAAGTGATCATTTGCCGTTCCGCACAGTTTTGTATCATCAGCAAGTTTGGAGACAATATATTTTAGTCCGTGGTCTATATCATTTATAGACACTCGTAACATTTTTCCATTTAGAATTTTTGCCATTTAAAACAACTCTTTTTATGACCATTCACCCAACTACTAGTCCAACTTAATAGGCTACCAGTTATTCCGTGTGAAGCTAATTTAGTAAGTAGCCTTTCGTGATGAACGGTACCAAAAGCTTTTGCAAAGCCTTAATATATTAGATACATATTGTTTCTTTTGTCATAATTCGAGATGACTGTGTTGTAGAATTCGAGTAAGTTAGTCACGCAAGAACGTTTTCGTCTGAATCCATGCTGGCTATCATTTATCAAACAGTTACTTTCAAAATAATGTTCGACAGCATCTCTGATGATAGTTTCCATCATTTTTCCTACGGTTGAAGTCAAGCTTATAGGCTTGTAGTTGTTTGGTTTCTTTTTGTCACCTTTTTTAAATATTGGAGTAACGTTAGCAAACTTCCATTCTCTTGGGACATCTCCGGAAATACCAACCGTCAGGCCCTGGTATTTTATTAACTTTGAGTTTCTCTATACACCTTTTATTTTTTTCTTTTGTTATATTTACCGTAGTAAGTTCACTCTAGACATTTCACAGGTTTCAGTTTGGAGTTCACTTTGAGGTGTTTCGTTTACGAATGCTGAACTAAAACAGTTTAAAATATCATACATTCCTTCATTTGAATGTTCAAGTTGACCGTCAGCAGATGATAGTTGACCAATGTGATTCCTAATAACCTTTTTATCTCTGATGTCACTATAGAATTCTTTTGGATTCTCTTTGGATTTATTATCGATATTCATTTCTTATTGTTTTCGTTTTTATTGTATTTTTTAAATGTGTATTTTTACATAATTCTGATAGTCATTAGGTGCACCCAAACACTTGCATTTCTTATAAGCCTGTCTATTTCTAGCGATACTTTTTCTGTTTCTTTGTCAAACCATTTTGGACAAGCCTGGTTTGGGGGGCGTCTGTCCTTAAACGGGATGTAGGTATGAACCATCTTAGTACGCGTATTTTGAAACATTCACCACTTCTAATCTACAGGTCTTTCGTTTAATTTTACCTCCCAATCTGTAAGCTAAAGCTCCTGACGTAGTCATATATATATATATATATATATTTATATATATATATATATATATATATATATATATATATATATATATATATATATATATTGGTGAAGCGTGGCAGGAGATTCTCTCTGATGCATATTCTGTTAAAAACGACAGCAAAAGAATTATCAATTAACTTTTTCCGTGAGCTCTCAAGCTTGCGAAAAGTAGAGTAAGGGAGTAAATCAAATTTCCAAAACTCATAGGAAACAAAAGTTATAATGAACACAAAAAATACAGCACACAGTAAACTAAATACAAGAAAAGACAATACAGCAAAAATACAAATTTCAAAACGTTTCGCAGATCTTTCTGCATCCTCAGTTAATGTGAATAAGAATGGAAAAGGGAGCATGTTTTAAATGAATAGAAAAGCACGGGGAGAAGACACCGTGTAGAAACTGGGGGAGGTCACCCGTTTGAGCACGAATACTAGGAGAGATCACAGGTTGCGGAAACAGTACTCGGAGAGGTCACTCCTGGGTTCGGCGCCAATCTGCTTCTCAGTCTTTGGGAACGACGAATGGCAGGATGTTCTTCACTTTGGCGGGGAATGGGAAGTCTCTGTGGAGGAGACCCCGAATTCTTGGAATTGCCCATCTGGCTCCTCCGAACAGGTTTCATGCTAGGGAGGAGGGCGAAGTCATTTACTTGCTTATATATATATATATATATATATATATATATATATATATGTATATATACATGCATATATATATCAATATGTTTATGTATATGTTTATATATATACATATATATACATATATATACATATATATACATATATATACATATATATATATATATATATATATATATATATACAGTGCTCGACAGGGAAGTACGAACGGTTAGCGAGAATGAGTAATGAGGAAAATGAATGAGTCATAAAAAAAAAGCTCACTTCGTACCTCTAATACTTTGATGGGAGGCCTTTACGTACAATGATCTCACAAAGGCGGTTTGGAATGGAAGTGGCGTACTTGGCAAGATGTGCAGGGGTTATACTAGTCCAGGATTGGCGAATGGCTGCCTCGAGCTTGGGCACAGAGCTCGTATCTTTACCCTGCAGGTCTTGTTTAATGTGGTTCCACAGGTTTTCTATTGGGTTTATGTCAGGACTATTGCCTTGCCAGTCTGCTATGTAAGGTATATGACAGTCTTTAAGCCACTGAATAACACTACGAGCAGTGTGGGCTGGGGCGTGATCTTGTTGAAAGATGTTAGCACCTGAGCTATTTAAAAAATCCTCCAGGTGGTCATTTAAGAGTTCATAATAAATAATTGGTTCACTTGTAAAGACGATGTCGATTTGGGAGGGCGGTTTCTCAGTAAAAGTTGTGACGTCTTTCGGGTCTTGTAGTATATGGTCAGTGATATTTTGTCTTCTGGGTCAGTGGGCTTGACGTGTTTTGTAATTATGTCCTTAATGACTTTTTCATCTGTCTTATATTCTGATGACATGTAATTTCTGTAATATATATTTATGTTTTCTTGTTTTTGTGTGGTAGGTTTGTTAGAATACCAGTTGTTGATGGCCCAGAAGACAAAATATCACTGACCATATACTACAAGACCCGAAAGACGTCACAACTTTTACTGAGAAACCGCCCTCCCAAATCGACATCGTCTTTACAAGATAATCACGTCATTTACCAACATAACTGTACCATTGAGAACTGTGGGTCTCAAACATACATTGGAATGACGAGGACTAAACTTACAAGACGTTTGACCTGCCACCTACAACATGGATCCATAAAGAATCACTATAACACCAAACATAATACTTCCCTCACCCGTCAAAACTTAGAAGAAGGAACAGTAATAATAGACAGAGAAAGAGACTCCCGCAGATTAACATTTATTGAAGCAATTTATATAGCAGAATTAAAACCAACCATGAACATACATAGTATAGACCTCCAGATTCTCCCATCCCACAAGCGGACCTGACCTCACCTCTCCCAGTGATTCCTGATGACTACGCAGCAGCCAATCAGGATGATCGCTTCACACGACACCACCCAAACAATCAGAAATAAAATAGTATATAAACATCACACACACACACATCCAAACGATTAGCCTGAAGATGGTCTACAGAGAAGACCGAAACGTTGCAACCTCATACGGACAGCTACTCAGCAAACTATCAGTCCAACACCGTAAATTAGCAAGAGAAATTGAAGTTCTTAACAAAAAGATAAATAATGCAGAAACAGCAATATTATTTAATCTCGTCTGTCAACAAGAAAATATTCTTCCTGGATACACTAATATATATACTTGTGTCTTCACACTTCAATATATATATATATATATAT
>NC_134783.1:4362500-4372500 GCF_046742065.1 Oratosquilla oratoria
GTTACCCCATCAATGTCCTGTAATAGGCTACTCATGGTACGTTGAAACGTAGCCGGACTATTACGTAACCCAAACGGCATGACGGTGTATTCATAGAGTCCAAAGGGAGTGATGAATGCAGAGATGGGACGAGCTTGTGGAGCTAAAGGAATTTGGTAATAACCTTTAGTGAGGTCAATTTTAGTAATAAACTTGGACTGTCCCACCTTATCAATTAAATCGTCGACGCGGGGAAGAGGATAAGCGTCAGGGATGGTAACTGCATTCACTCGGCGGTAGTCCGTGCACAGTCGAGTTTGTCCGTTTTCTTTAGGGACCAGAACGCACGGAGCGGCCCATGGGGAATTACTGGGAACTGCCAAACCGTGCTGCACTAGATAGTCGACCTCTTTCTTCATTATCAGCTTCTTCTGGGGATGCAGTCGGTACGGGTGCTGGTGGCTAGGAGAAGTTCCTGGATACAGTTTAATCTCATGGGACGTCAGGTTACAACGGCCAGGATTATCTCGGAACAAGGATCTGTGACTAGAAATAATTTCAGAAATTTCCTTAGCTTGATCAGGATTCAAGTGGTTAAGGTACGAAAGTAGGTTGTTCAAGATGTCGCTGTTGTTGCTGACTGTGGGAGGATCGAAATGTGGCAATGTCGGTTCGTGGACTCGTGGACGGTCGGTTGACATAGGTATTTTACTGGGACCATGATTTAGCGAAAGCAATGGTTTGACTGAACTGTCTAGTGGTATTTTGGCAAGGTATGGCTTAAGCAAGTTAACATGAACAAGTTGAGTAGTTTTACGTCTGTCAGGGGTTTCTAGTACGTAATTATATTCTGACATCTTTTTCTGAATTTTATAAGGACCATGGTATTTAGCTTGAAGAGGCTGTCCAGAGATAGGAATGTATGCAAGAACCATATCTTCCTCCTTGAATTCTCTCTTACGAGATTTCTGATCAAAATTAACCTTCATTTTACTTTGTGCATGTTCAAGGTTCTTCAAGGCAAAGGAATGAATTCTGGCTAGGTTATCCTTAAGAGAAACAATATACTGGTTAACAGACTGTAAAGGTGAGGTAGAAGAAGATATGATATGGTCCTTGATTACCTTGAGGGGTCCCCTTACCTTCCTTCCATATAACAATCCAAAGGGAGAAACACCCAGAGCTTCGGATGGTGTTTCACGGAGCGTAAAGAGGAGGAAAGGCAATCCCTCATCCCAGTCACGGTCTTCCTCGTAACAGAATTTACGTAGCATATTCTTTAACGTTTGATGACATCGTTCTAGAACTCCCTGACTGGCGGGGTGGTACGCTGTAGACAGAGACTGTTTAACATTTAATTCCTTGAGGACTTGGGTAAAGAGTTTGCTAGTGAAATTAGAACCTCTATCTGACTGTATTTCCTGAGGAATACCAAAGGAAGTAAACATGTGAGTTAAACACTTAATTACACTCTTAGCAGAAATATTCTTTAAAGGAAAAGCTTCAGGGTACCTGGTAGTGGGACAAAGAGCTGTTAAAATGTACTGGTTACCCTTCTTGGTTTTAGGCAACGGGCCTACTATGTCAATCACTAGTTTCTGAAAGGGTTCACTAGGTACTTTAATGGGTTGAAGGGGATACGGAGGAATAGACTCGTTTGACTTGCCTACTATTTGGCAAGCGTGGCAACATTTAACGAATCTACTTACCTCTGCTTTCATGCCAGGCCAAAAGAATTCTGACTAGAGTCGTAAATAAGTTTTCTTAATACCTAAGTGTCCTGAGTGTCCAGCATGAGCAATCTCTATTACCTGAGTCCTCAAGTTAACAGGTAGAACAATTTGGTGACATTCTGCCCAGGTATTATCATCAGAAAGGTGACGAGGTTTATACAATCTCATAAGTATTCCTTCGTGCAAATAAAAGGAAGGAGTATGTAGGATATCCTCCTTGGGAATAGCTCTATTAAACAAGGGAGCTAATGAAGGGTCGTTCTGTTGAGCCTCTTTGATGCTCAGCTCGGAGGGTAGAGTAAGCGGGGTGGTTGGGGTGGTTGGAGAGGTAAGAGTTGGTTGGTTAGCTGGCGCTTGGGATCGTGTGATAGCACAGGTTGGAAATAGGTTGGGTTGGGTTTGCTCTATGGTAGAAGTTGGGTTATATGGTAGGGGAGAAGTAGAAACAATTAAAGGAGGATGGACTAGTTCTCCTGCTAGATCGTTACCTAGTATAAAATCTGCTTCAGGAACAGGTAGGGTTGCCGTTTCACTTACTCCTACGGAGACAGTATCCTTGATGAGTCCACAGTTCAGGTGCACCTTTGCCAGAGGTACTGAGAAGGGATTGTGGAAGTCCTGCAAGTATACACGTTCTCCTGTATAATTACGTTGGACTCCCGGCAGTGCTGACTGAAGTAGCAGGGAGTGTGCTGCTCCTGTGTCCCGTACTATTCGGAGGTTGTGTTCTACGTGGTCTGAACCAAGTGATACTGTTCCCGTTGAACGGAAGGGCTGAAAAGGATCTACAGAATTGGCAGTAGAATGGTTAAAGGAAGCTACAGATTTTATATTCTTTTGAGCTACTTTACATTTTGGGTCTGGGCAATTTGCAATTACATGTCCTGGTTTCTTACAGAAGAAACAAACAGGGAAACTAGGGCTATCAATTTTCCCATCTTTACTACCACTAGTTGGTTTTACATGAGGTTGTTGGCGATTACTGTCCTTTCCAACATTTTTGTGAATCAATGAGAGGGTATCAGTCAATTTGGCTGCTTTCATAAGGTCAAATTCCTCCTTGTCAACAATGTGAATTTTCAAGTAGTGAGGAATTTTACGCACGAATTCCTCTAACGCGATCAAGTTCACTACTTTCTCAAGATTATCGGCTGATGCTGATTTAATCCACTTTCTTAACGCTCGTAGTTTGTCTGACGCGAATTCCATATATGTCTGATGGCTAAGTTTGTTTGAATTTCGAAATGCTTGTCGATAACCTTCGGTGGAAATTTCATAAGCGGAAAGAATTGTCTGTTTGACCGTTTCGTAATCAGTGTTATTTTCCAGATTGTTACATACTTGTAACGCTTTTGTGGACAACTTTGGTTTAATTAACCATATCCAATCTGCTTGGGGAATTGCAAAATGTTTACTTACTTCTTCAAATTCTCGAAAAAATAAGGTTGGATTCTCGTCTGAGAAAGAGGGAATAAGTTTGGTGTACTGCAAAAGATCTAACTTACTTGAATTTGAAACCACTTGTTGACTTGGGGTTGATAGTTCAAGTTGTTTTATTTCGAGTTCGTGTTGTCTTTGAAACTGTTTTTGTTCTTTTTCATGCTGTCTTTGCTCTCTTTCACGCTGCACTTCGAGTTCCTTAATTTGCAGTTCATGCTTCATCTTCCTTTCAAGTATCTGATACTCTAGAGGGTCTAATTGAATCTCTTTCGTAGGGCTAATATCTAATTTAGCTGCAACTATTTGTTCTGAGCGTTCAAATTCTCCGTCTTCGTCTTCCGTTTTCTTTAACTGATCTATGTGACTCAATACTAGTTGAACTAATTCAGTTCTACTAATGTTCGCTGGATACGTTAATTCCCATCTTGTTGCTATTTCTTTCAGACATTCTTTATTTGGGTTCTGAATTATCAGTTCTTCCACCGAGGGGTTCTCAACAAAGTTTTCGATATTCAGTTCTGACATCGCGAAATTTTTACTCGCTAACAGTTGCTACTCAGCAAGGTAGAACGCTTGGTTCGCTTACGTGGTATACCGGACAAGAGATACAAATAGAATTATAATACTCGACTCCCACGAATATTATAAATCTTTGGGACAGAATACATTAACCAAAACTACATGCCGTAAGTAGGATAGAATTAACGTTCCCACACGTATCCTAAACGGATCCTACTTCAGTACTCTTACGAAATTTACAGCTGCAAGAGTTTAACGTGGTCATGTGCAATGGCGTATTTACGATTAACTGAATTACTGTACTGGGGTACTGAGTTGCAAGTTTACCGGACAGATGGACAATTTCGATGGTTGTGGGAATGCAAGTGTAACTTATGTACGTTTCGCTCGTATATCTCACACCTTCTTAGTTTTTGTTCGGGTAAGAGGATTCCGACGGGCCCCCATTATATGTTATGCCTTCCGCAAGGATATAAGGAAATATGTCTAGGAGGGGTTCGTACTTAGTGGCCTTGATGTGGGTAAGGCAAATCCAAACGGAAGTTAACAAAGATAACTAATTTAATGTATAACAAAAAGCCAACAAAACAAATATAAGAACTTTACAACAACAAAATTAATCAATTGACAATTAATTCCTCCACCGAAAACCAAGTCATGAGAATATAGATTACGTGGTGACGCCACGGTACTAAAGCAAAAGCAATATGGGAGAGATAAAGTTACGTGTCGCTCAGCCAACGAAAAGTGCGCCCGCTAGGAGCCGGCAGATGCATTATGTATACAGTTGGCGAGGACGGGAGGAAGGCGAAGGATGAGCCGGACAGAACTAGTTCACGTCCGTCGGCCTAGAGGAGTAGATCCCATAAAGTATACAAGCAGTTTTTACCGTACATACGTAATTACCTAACAAGTACAGGATAATACAGATACAGATATTTTTAGATACATGGAGGATGGTGGGCCATCACAACGTATACAAGCAATTTACAGTACATACATAATTATCTTACAATTAAAGATTGACATACAGATACAGACATTTTATATACATGGAGGATGGTGGGCCATCACAATATATATATATATATATATATATATATATATATATATATATATATATATATATATATATATATATATATATATATATATATATATGTATATATATATATATATATATATACCCCGTCTGGGGTATTGGCTGCATGTTATTGTTTGGTTAAAAGCTGCTCAGTAGCATACAGCTGATACATTAGGGTCTATATGAAGCACCTCTACTGACCAGAGCCACATATCATTTTGTCTGTGAAAGAGGAAATATCTATTCATAGAGAAATGATGCCATGTTGCTATATGGTAACTGTCCCTCCGTTATGCTATCCCCCCCACTCTTAATACTGTCCTGTACCACTTCTATGAATATTCATTTCCTTTTTCGTCGAACCCTGTGGTTGGGAAGAAAAAATAGTGCCAAGGAGTGTCCCCACTTGAGTCGTAAAAGGCGCCATAAATGGGGGCATTCCTTAGAAAAAAACAAAACAAAAAAACATAGGAGGGTCTGGGAGGAATTTTCCAACCAGATCTCTAAGGTTTTGGTCTTCTAATATGCGTGGATGTGGTATAGATGAAAGTAAAAGGGAAGACATAGGTAGTATGTTTATGAGAAGATAGATGGATGTATTGGCATTGAGTGAAACTAAGTTGAAAGGGCGAGTTAGAATTTGGTAGTGTAGTTGGGAGGATGTTGGGAGTGAAGAGAGGAAGAGGGAGAGAAGGGTGGCTATGCTAGTAGGTGCAGAACTGGATATGCGTGTAGTGGAGGGGAAGGAGGCTTCTTCAAGGTTAATGTAGATGAATGTTAGACTGAAAAGGGAGATGTGGGTTTTTGTAAGTGCGTATAAACCTGGTAGTGAAAAGAGTGTAGAGGAAAGGAAGGCTTTTTGGATAGATTTAAAAGAGTGCATAGAGGGTTTGGGGAGAAATGTCAATGTAGTGGTATTGTGAGATCTCAATACTAGGGTAAGAGACGAACCATTTGAAGGAGTGTTTGGGAAGTGTGGAATTCCATGAAAAAAATCGTAGTGGAGAGATGATGGTGGGGATGTGTCTAGAGAGTTGATGATAGTGAATACAGTGTTCAGGAAAAAAGTCAAGCATAGATACACATGGGAGAGGGTGGTGGATGGAAGGATAGTAGATAGGGACTATATAGTGATAATTAGGACAAGAGTAGGAAGAGTTTTGGATGTACATGTTCTAAGGGGGGAGAGTGGGGAATATGAGATCATTTTTTGTAGAAGGTAAGTTGAGAGTGGAGGATAGATGGAGAAAGAGGAAAAGGACAGAAGATAGGATGTGTTTAGAATAAACTGATTAATTGAGAAAGAAAGGGAAAAGGAGTACAAGAAGCTGAAAGAAGAGTGGGAGGGAGAGAAGGATGTAGTAGAACTAGGAGGAAATAGAAGGAAGGCTAATGAGTGGTGGGATAATGAAGCAAAAAAGGTTGTAGAAGAGAAGAAATGAGCATTCACATATTGGTTATAGAATAGGACAAGAGATTAATATGAGAGGTACAAAAATAAAATAAAATAAAAGTAAAGCATAAGATAAAGGAGGCAAAGAGGAGAGTAGATGTGAAATGGAGTAAGAATATGATAGAAAAAAAATTAAGTAATAAAAAGATGTTTTGGAAAGAAATTAAGAAGTTAGTGACAGAGTTTGGGAAGGGGTGCGAAAGAAAAAAGTCGAGGATAAATTTAGGTAAAAGTAAGGAAATTAAGAGAGGAAGAGGAAGTGAATCAAGGAGAGAGGAGAAGGAAAAGATGCAAAGGGAGAATTGATAATGGAAGAGACAGTAAGAGAAAGATGAGCAGAGTATCTTAGGGAGATGCTTAATGTGAAGGATGATAGAGAGGGAAAAGGTATTTGCAGTGGGAAGCGCTAAGAAAATGACAGTGATGAGTGAGGAAAGTGGAGGAGAAATAAGGAAAGATAAGAAGAAAGCAGTTATCAAAATTATGAGAGCAGGTAAGGCACATGGGTTAGATGGGTGTTATACGGAACAGAAGGAGTAAATGGTGAGAAAATATGGGTTTAGACAGGGGTTGCGCTGATCAGATTTTTGTGCTAAGGCAGATATGTGACAAAGGTTTAGGAAAAAGTAAGGATGTTTTTAGAGCCTTTATGATTTTGGAAAAGGCATATGACAGGCTAGACAGGAAGGCATTGATAGGAGGAAAGCTGTTAAGAGTTTTTACGAAAGTAGTAGAGCCTATGTTAGAATTATAAATGGAGAGAGTGAGAGTGAGTGGTTTGAGGTAAAGGTAGGACTTCGACAGGGATATGTTATATTGTCTTAGCTGTTCAATTTATACATGGATGGAGTGGTATGAGAAGTAAACGCAAGGGGATTGGAGATGGTTAAAGAAAAAGGATAAAAATGGGAGATAAGGCAGTTGTTGCTTACGGACGACATTGCGCTTGTAGCACGATCAGAGGAGGGATTAAGGAAGTTAGTGACAGAGTTTGGGAAGGTGTGCGAAAGAAAAAAGTTGTGGGTAAATTTAGATAAAAGTAAGGGGATGAGATGTACAAGGGGAGAGGATGGCACCATATAGAAAGTGAGTATTAAGGGAGAGAGACTGGAGGAAGTGATAGCTTTAGATACTTAGGTACAAATGTGGCGGGAAAGAGAGGAGTAGAGATTGACGTAGAATATAGATTGAAAGAAGCAAGTAAATGCCTTGGGGGTTAAAAAGTGTAATGAGAAATAGACACTTGGCAATGGATGTTAAGAGGAGATTGTATGAAAGAGTGATTGTGCCGACAGTACTATATGGGGCAGAAACATGGAACATAAGAGAGTTTAAATGTGTTTGAGATGAAATACCTGAAAAGTATGGAAGGGGCTACAAGGCTGGATAAAGTGAGAAACTAGGAGGTGAGGAGGAGAACGAGGGTGGAAAGGTAGTTGGGACAAAGGTTTGGTGAAAGAGTATTGGGATGATTTGAACACATGGAAAGAATGAGTGAAAAAAATGATTAGTAAAAGAAGTGTAAAAGGCAGAGGTGGAGGAAGTAAACATGAGGGTGCGACCAAGGATGAGATGGATGGATGGGATAAAATGGGCATCGGGAAAGAGGGGAATGTCTGCTGAGGAAGGAGGGGAGAAGACAGAAGATAGGGATGAGTGGAAGATGGTTGTGTATGGATGATGTTGTGATGCATGGAAAGAAGTGGGTGGGAGATGGGGGGTGAGGGAGTATGTGTGAATGATATTTTGATGCAGCCCGAAGGAATTTCTCCCCGTCTTCTCTTCTTTTGCATGAGGAGACGGATGAGGGGGGGGGGGTCGCCGATTAAATGAAGCGGTCTTGCTGTGGACATGCTGTGTCTTGCTACATTGTTTCAAACCCAGGGTATTGGGCGAGTTGCAGGGATGACCCTTCAACCAAGAGAAAAGAAGGATAGAGGGATAGTGAATGGGAGTGGAGTATGTGGGGATGAAATGGGTGGGAGTGGACTTAGGCTACCTTCTTTGCAAGGGAAAAAAAGACGTTGGTATATGTATGTGTTTGAGATGAAATGTCTGAAAATTATGATAGGGGTTACTAAGCTAAATAGAGTGAGAAATGGGGAGGTGAGGAGAAGAACAGGGGTGGAAAGGGAGTTGGGAGATAGGGTTGATGAAAGAGTATTGGGATGGTTTGAGCACATGGAAAGAATGAGTGAAGAAAGATTAGTAAAAGAGGTGTGGAAGGCAGAGGTAGAAGGAGTGTATATGAGGGGGCGTCCTAGGATGAGATGGGTGGATGGGGTAAAAAGGGCATTAAGAAAGAGAGGAATGTCTGTTGAAGAAGGACGGGAGAGGACAGAAGTTAGGGATGAATGGAGAAGGGTTGTGTATGGATGATGCTATGATGTATGAGAGGGTGGGGGATGGGGGGGTGCGGGCGTATGTATGAGAAATAAATTGACGCAGCTCGAAGGAATTTCTCCCCGTCTTCACCTTTTCTGCATGAGGGGACGGAGAGGGGAGGTTGCCGAATTGATAAAGCGACCTTGCTGTGGATGTGCTGTGTCTTGCGACACTGCTTCTGACCTAGGGCAGTGGACAAGATGCAGGAATGACCCGTCATACAGGAGGTGCCAAGATGTGAGGGAGGGAAGAGGGTGGAGGGGAGTGGAGAATGTAGGGGATGGAATGAATGGGAGTGGTTTCTATGCCTTTTTCTCTTTTTGGCTACCTCCCATGTAAGAAAAAAAAACAACAACTTAGGTATATATATATATATATATATATATATATATATATATATATATATATATATATCCATATAAGAAAAAAAAAGGCTAAAATGACTTACGAAGGAAAGAAACGAGAAAGGAATAGAAGAAGAAAAATAAGAAAGAAGAAGTTGGCAGCCACATGGAAGATGACAGAAGGGAGGAGAGAAGATCATTCTGCTGTAAAGCCAAATAGAATGTACAAAAGTTTCCAGTTGTAGGTGGAAGAAGGCTAGGGCATCTGCCGGAGGTGTTATTGAGAAAGTTTGAAGATGGATATTGAATCTAGAAAGCCTGATTTGTTAAGAGAATGACCAAATAGGGTAGGGGGTGAAGGCAAGGGATGCTGTGAGAAGCAGAGCGGTTTTAGCTCTGAATGTTTGAGCTAACTAGGTCGTAACTAGAAATGATGAAAACCTAAGTACCATGACCAAATTTTTCTGTCATGTTACTGATACTCCTGGTTATTGTAAAGTCATGGTATATAATTTTCTCTATTTGTAATAATTCTAATTGGAAGATACCCCAAAAGAAAAAAAAAATGAAATTTGGAAAATTATGGTACTTGGGTCCCAAATTATGGAGTTTTTCGAATATTAGAAATAGCATCTAGAAAGATCTATCTGCTTATTCGTCTAAGATACAAGACATAGCACTTAGAACACCTATAAGTGATATGTCGTAAGTATGCAAATGTCTTTAGTTGCTGAGTATTCAGTATATTTCTATATAGAGTAGTCCAATTATAATGATCTTTTTCTCAAAGAAAATATCAATGCTCCAACAACCGACGAAATATTTGCATAATTCTGTTATTATCATGAATGAGGTTGATCGTGTGTTTGATACAGTACAACGTTAAAGAAGACTGGATACATATACGAGACACTACAGGAGTGTCATGGGAAGAAAATGCAGCAGGAAGAGGAAATGGATGATGATGATGAGGACCAGGGCGAAAATAAGAGTCATAAGGGTCCCATAAAGAAGTAGTAAAGGTGACAAGTAATGCCATTTGTTGACGACCTTGGGGTCCTAA
>NC_134783.1:4385000-4415000 GCF_046742065.1 Oratosquilla oratoria
TGTGTGTGTGTGTGTGTGTGTGTAAGTGTAAGTGTGTGTGTACGTGTGTCTATATGCGCGCCCGTGTATTCGTCTCGACAGTTTGATGAAACGACTCTTCCTATGGGATTCGAACCCTAGGTGAGCATTACGAGATTAGGAGGATACCAACGCGCTACAACAAACATTTTAAGGAAAATGCTTGGAACTGTGGTTGCAGCCTCCCGACATGAACTCGCACTGTTACGCATTGTATACTTTCTCATAGAATCCTACTCAGGTTAGACATCTCCATACATCGAGTACATGCATATCAAAACATACACAATACATACATACGCACGTATACACATGCATACCTATATAACTATATAACTATATACCTTCAGCCGTTGCAAACTTTTTTTTGGATCTACTTGAGTTATTACATACACACATACATACATACACATACCGTTATACGGCTATTTTCCCTTTACAAGATAGTCAAAATATAAAGGCATAAAATCCCCTCACCGCCCATTCCATCCACACATACTCCACTCCCATTCACCCCCCCTCCCTTCCTCTTATCTTGGCACCTCCTGGATGACGGGTCATCCCTGCATCTTGCCCACCGCCCTGTGTCAGAAGTAGTGTAGTAAGACACAGCACATCCGCAGCAAGGCCGCTTCATTTAATCAACGACCTCCCCTCTACGTCCCCTCATGCAGAAAACGAGAAGACGGGGAGAAATACCTTCAGGCTGCATAAAAATATCATTCACACATACTTCCTTACCCTCCATCCCCCACCCACTCCCTTCCATACATCACAGCATCATACATATACAACCATTCTCCACTCACCCGTATCTTCTGTCTTCTCCCTTCCTTCCTCAACATGCGGTCCCATCTTTCCTAATGCCCCTTTCACCCCATCAATCCATCTCATCCTTGGTCGCCCCCTGATATTCACTCCTTCCACCTCTGCCTTCCGCACCTCTTTTACTAATCTTTCCTCACTCATTCCATCCATGTGTCCAAACCATCCCAATACTCTTTCATCAACTCTATTTCCAAACTCCCTTTCCACCTCCGTTCTCCTCCTCACCTCCTTGTTTCTTACTTTATCCAGCCTAGTAGCTGCTATCATGCCTCTCCAATCCCCGTCGTATTACCCTTGCGTTTACCTCACACCACCCATTCATGTATAAATTGAACAGCCAAGGTGACCTTAGTTATTAGTATGGAAAAAGAATACCAACTTGTTTTGCGTTTGTCTCTCTATGCAGCCGTTGGTATCTAGTAACTTGTCTGGCATCTTTCCATCACTGCTTCTGCAGGTAAGCCAGTCAGTCTCGCGCTTGATGTACTTAAGAGAGGGTTTTTTAGTGTTGCTTTGACTTCTACATAGTGCCTACGATTACGTGTTGTTTTTTGTGTTATTTTGTTCTATTCTACAAACCTATCACTGGTAGACCACTGCAAAATTGTAATGCTACAGAAGATCTACTAAGGAGGAAAATGACCAAGAGCCTTTGTTTGACATCCTCACAGCTGAAAAACTCGCACCTCAAGCTGCCGGAGACCGTTTCACTATACAACATCCCCAGCTGCACCACGGCCAAGTCACTTCTCACTGACGACATGAGAAAGAAATTCCTTACCTTTGCCAAGAAATATAAAAACTGGTGACCACAGCAGTGGGAGAAGGTAGTGTGGTCATATGGAAGCATTTTCTAAGTCTATAATAACCATCCCGCCAAGAGGAGATGAATCTCTTCGGTCAGGCGGTGATCTAAATGTCCTTCCTAGCGGCCAAATAATGACCGATGATTGTGGTTGAAGGACATGTCTCTGTCTTACTTAAGCATCAGACTCGCTCACAGCATTAACAAATATCTCAGCATGGTGATTGAAGCCAAGGGGAACATGTCCCAATATATATATATATATATATATATATATATATATATATATATATATATATATGTATATATATATATGTATGTATATATATATATATATATGTATGTATATATATATATATATATATATATATATGTATATATAAGTATATATGTATATAAGTATATATATATATAAGTATATATATATATAAGTATAAATATATATATATATATATATATATATATATGAGAAATTTGCTAGTGAACAGCGACATCAATCAGACAATCTTCTTGACAGTAGCGCACGGGATTCGATCCCGCTGCATCTGGGCGTAAACTTCCAAGACACACTCGCCTTACACCGCTCGACCACTTGACGGTATAAAACCATGAGAACTCATAGTCTAACTGACTATCACTGCACCCCATTAACCAGCCATTTTTACCCCATGGCCACCGCACCCAGTGGGAGTAGTAAGGACCGGAACGAATCCCTTCACGCTTATCGCCAACGTAACTATTTGAGAAATTCGCTAGTGAACAGCGACATCAATCAGACAATCTCCTTGACAGTAGCGCACGGGATTCGAACCCGCTGCATCTGGACGTAAACTTCCAAGACACACTCGCCTTACACCGCTCGACCACTTGACGGTATAAAACCATGAGAACTCATAGTCTAACTGACTATCGAGATTGGGGAGGGCGCTCACTGCACCCCATTAACCACCCATTTTTACCCCATGGCCACCGCACCCAGTGGGAGTAGTAAGGACCGGAACGAATCCCTTCACGCTTATCGCCAACGTAACTATTTGAGAAATTCGCTAGTGAACAGCGACATCAATCAGACAATCTCCTTGACAGTAGCGCACGGGATTCGAACCCGCTGCATCTGGACGTAAACTTCCAAGACACACTCGCCTTACACCGCTCGACCACTTGATGGTATAAAACCATGAGAACTCATAGTCTAACTGACTATCGAGATTGGGGAGAGCGCTCACTGCACCCCATTAACCAGCCATTTTTACCCCATGGCCACCACACCCAGTGGGAGTAGTAAGGACCGGAACGAATCCCTTCACGCTTATCGCCAACGTAACTATTTGAGAAATTCGCTAGTGAACAGCGACATCAATCCGGAGATGTCCCAAGAGAATGGAAGCTAGCTAACGTTACTCCCATATTCAAAAAAGGTGACAAAAAGAAACCAAATAACTATAGGCCTATAAGTTTGACTTCAATCGTAGGAAAAATAATGGAAACTATCATCAGAGATGCTATCGAACATCATTTAGAAAGTAACCGTTTGATAAATGATAGCCAGCATGGTTTCAGACGGAAACGTTCTTGCGTGACTAACTTACTCGAATTCTACAACACAGTTATCTCGAATTATGACAAAAGAAACACTATAGATTTAATATATCTAGACTTTGCAAAAGCTTTTGATACCGTCCCACACGAAAGACTTCTTACTAAATTAGCTTTGCATGGAATAAGTGGTAGCCTATTAGGTTGGACTAGTAATTGGTTGAATGGTCGAAAACAGAGAGTTATTTTAAATGGAAAAACTTCTGGATGGAAAAGTGTTGCAAGTGGAGTTCCTCAGGGTTCCGTTCTTGGGCCACTTCTATTCATAGTATATATAAATGATATAGACCATGGACTAAAATCTACTGTTTCCAAATTTGCTGATGATACAAAACTGTGCGGAGTGGCAAATGATCACTCAAACCAATTAGATATTCAAGAAGATTTAGATAAATTACAGCAATGGTCTGAAAAGTGGCTAATGAAATTTAACACAAGTAAATGCAAGGTAATGCACATAGGTAAAAAGAACAGTAAGTACGATTACAAGTTATTTGGAAATTCGTTAACAAAAGTGGATAGTGAAAAAGATCTCGGCGTAATTATCAGTAACGACCTCAAATCATCCAAGCAGTGTATTTCAGCCTCTGAGAAAGCAAATAAGATTCTAGGACTGATTGCGCGATCTTTTGATTTCAAAAGTCCATCACTCATTAACAAGCTATATAAATCGTTAGTTCGTCCACATTTGGAATATTCTGTTTCCGTATGGTCACCGAATCTCATTAAAGACATTGACAGACTGGAAAAAGTACAACGGAGAGCCACAAAACTGATTAAAAAAAAAAAAAAAATCATACGAAAGTCGACTGAAACACATGAATCTGTTTTCCCTAAAAAAGCGTAGACTCAGAGGTGACTTGATACAGGTCTTTAAGATTTTAAAGGGAATTGACAACATCAAAAGTGACAAAATTTTCACATTGAATGAGAATCAGACAAGAAACAATGGTCTCAAACTGTCCGGAAATAGATTCAATTTGGAAGTTGGTAGAAACAACTTTGCCAACCGTGTAGTGAATGAATGGAATAAACTTCGTGCACAGGTAGTGCAATGTAGTTCAGTTCGAAGCTTTAAGAATCATTTAGATAAATACCTAAGTAAGATGCTGTAATGATAATAATTTATTTTATATTATTTGTTTTTGCTTTGTTATCATTTGTCTGTCTGGTTTTATTTGTTATTTACATTATTATAGTTTTTATTTATTGTTTTATTATCAATATGATTTTTTTTCGCATCCGACCTAGATATGGACCAAAAGGTCTCCTGTCGGCATGCTCCTCCTTTGTAATCCTTTGTAATCAGACAATCTCCTTGACAGTAGCGCACGGGATTCAAACCCGCTGCATCTGGACGTAAACTTCCAAGACACACTCGCCTTACACCGCTCGACCACTTGACGGTATAAAACCATGAGAACTCATAGTCTAACTGACTATCGAGATTGGGGAGGGCGCTCACTGCACCCCATTAACCAGCCATTTTTACCCCATGGCCACCGCACCCAGTGGGAGTAGTAAGGACCGGAACGAATCCCTTCACGCTTATCGCCAACGTAACTATTTGAGAAATTCGCTAGTGAACAGCGACATCAATCAGACAATCTCCTTGACAGTAGTTACGTTGGTGATAAGCGTGAAGGGATTCGTTCCGGTCCTTACTACTCCCACTGGGTGCGGTGGCCATGGGGTAAAAATGGCTGGTTAATGGGGTGCAGTGAGCGCCCTCCCCAATCTCGATAGTCAGTTAGACTATGAGTTCTCATGATTTTATACCGTCAAGTGGTCGAGCGGTGTAAGGCGAGTGTGTCTTGGAAGTTTACGTCCAGATGCAGCGGGTTCGAATCCCGTGCGCTACTGTCAAGGAGATTGTCTGATTGATGTCGCTGTTCACTAGCGAATTTCTCAAATAGTTACGTTGGCGATAAGCGTGAAGGGATTCGTTCTGGTCCTTACTACTCCCACTGGGTGCGGTGGCCATGGGGTAAAAATGGCTGGTTAATGGGGTGCAGTAAGCGCCCTCCTCAATCTCGATAGTCAGTTAGACTATGAGTTCTCATGGTTTTATACCGTCGAGTGGTCGAGCGGTGTAAGGCGAATGTGTCTTGGAAGTTTACGTCCAGATGCAGCGAGTTCGAATCCCGTGCGCTACTGTCAAGGAGATTGTCTGATTGATGTCGCTGTTCACTAGCGAATTTCTCAAATAGTTACGTTGGCGATAAGCGTGAAGGGGTTCGTTCTGGTCCTTACTACTCCCACTGGGTACGGTGGCCATGGGGTAAAAATGGCTGGTTAATGGGGTGCAGTGAGCGCCCTCCCCAATCTCGATAGTCAGTTAGACTATGAGTTCTCATGGTTTTATACCGTCAAGTGGTCGAGCGGTGTAAGGCGAGTGTGTCTTGGAAGTTTACGTCCAGATGCAGCGGGTTCGAATCCCGTGCGCTACTGTCAACGAGGTTGTCTGATATATATATATATATATATATATATATATATATATATATATATATATATATATATATATTTATATATATATATATACCGTAAGAGGCTGGTAGATAAGGTAGATAGAGGGGTACGTGGCTAGAGTTCTGTTTTATGTGTAGGATGTTTAGAAAACAATAAGCCGCGAAGGAGTTCCATAATCTCGGACCCCCGTCTAAAGTGTATAAACAATCGTAAGGGAACACATTTTAATACTAATGTGACAATATGTAAAGTAAGCTATTCCTGCATCGATATCAAGATTGCTTGTATAAGCAGTATTTCTTAAGACGTTGTAACAGCCTTTCTAATTGAAGAAGGACGGAGGAGAAAAAAAATTTATTGGTACACTGGAGAAAAGTCATGCCTTTGAGGGAGGCACTTATTTGTAATAGTAAAGATCATTGGATGAATAAAGTAGTGACGTCGGTTCAGAGGTGGCTTAGTTAGTCGATTGATCATCCCAGGCGGGAGTTCCTTGGTGTAAATTGACTAGCCAAGTGTAATATTATTCGGGAAGGAAAAAATAAAAAAATACACAGATAGACATACTTAAGTGAAGTAAAGTTGAAAATGAAAGAAGAAATACAATACCATAGAAGGGAACAGTAAACAGAATTAAACCAGTAATTACGGAGAGACGGGGGTGAAAGTGGTGACAACTAAAGGACGAACCGAGTGAATAGAAAACGCTTCCTATGAGACAAGACAGGTGAGTGCATCAAACTAAAAGACTGGTGAGTGCAACAAACTACAAGACTGAGTGCAAGATACGACTGCAAGTATATGGGTACACCAATCAATAGTGCACGACCGCAACAACAACCGCGCTGTGCACAACCGCAACCACAACCACGCAGTGCACAACCGTAACCACAACCACGCAGCCACGGGTATGCTGACTCCAAGGGACAACAAGCAACAACAACAAAAAAGGAGTCTACAACCACTACAAGCAACAGTGAACAAAGGGATCTATAACCACTACGAGCAACTACTACGAGTGAACGAGGGACGACGAGGTAGTAAATAAAGGACTAACAACGAGGACGAGGTTGAAGTATGTGGAGGAGTCGATTCAAATCGACTTTAAAAACACTGATGGTATGAATGCGAATAGTACACTTCGTCATGAGGTTCATACCTCGAATGTCAATATTCCCAAATTCACAGATGATGAAAACACCTTAGGAATTAGTAGGTTTCTCATTTTGATTGACACATTACTCATTATTAAAAATATGACGAATGAAAAAAGAAAAATAGAAATTTTAAAAGAAAATGTAGATCCTGAGAAGGGTAGAGCTAGGCTTATAATAAATTTCCAGTAAATGGAAGATATCGACCAATACGAAACTTATAAGAAGGCAGTTTATAATATTAATATAATAAATGTTTATATTAAACATTTTATGTCAAAGTATGATCAGGATCCTATCAGGTCTTTGGTTAGAATGATTAAGAAAGTAAAAACAAGTGAACCAGACACAGAATATTTAGCAAAATTAGACAGATGGTCTAAAGACATTAATTCTATATTGAAAGATGCAGATTGGATAGAAACATCTAGTGATAGAATAAAAATTTCTCAGGTAATTAAATTAATCACCTTTATCTTAATAGCAAACAGCTTTGAAGAATTAACAGCATAAAAGCTGTATAAAAATTTCAAGGCAACTATGAATTTAAGGGAGGTAGATTATCTTCTTCAAGGTTATAGTGAATCTAATGTAATTAGTCCATATGTGATGACAGTGGGACAAACAGCTTTGAAGAATTAACGGCACAAAAGCTATATAAAGATCTCAAAGCAACTATGAATTTAAGGGAGGTGGATTATCTTCTTCAAGGTTATAGTGAATCTAAAGCAATCAGTCCATATGTGATGATAGTAGGACAACAGAAAGAAACTAGGACCCATAGAAGTAATTATAGAAATAGAGGATCTGAACATAAAGTTACAAGCGCTTCAAGGAATGCTAGAATTGAAAGTTACAATTATAATACTTGGGGGCATAAAGCACAAGACTGAAACTAATTGTAGAAATTGCAGATATGAGGGTCATGATGAATTATTGTAGAAACCCACCTTTCTGTATGTATCATCAGAAGATCGGTCATAGAACACATGAATGTAGAAATTTTCGTATGCACCCCGAAACAAGAGGAAAATCCCTAGAGCTACCTAGAGCTACCTAGAAATACACATAGACAGTATTGTGATAAGGATAAGGTTGATAGAAGGATGAAAGAAAAATACAACATCAAAGATAGTTCTAAACTAACTATAACCAATGAAAGGACTTCTGTAGGACCTCTCATTGCTAGTAGAGTGTTCAATAAACCTATTCACGTATTTATTGATACAGGATCTGTAGTTAATGTTACAACTAGTAGAGTTTTAAACCAGTTGAAACCAGGAGTGAAAATATTGGAACCAATTCATTACTCATTGCAAGGAGTAACTGGAAATCAGTTAAAAACACCAGGTAATGTTAAAATAGAAGTAATCTTATATAAAAATGAGCATTTGCACATTCCAGTGATAGTCGTGGGAGAATCTGTTTTTCCAAGATAGGATTTGCAACTCTGAGAAAAGAGAAAATGGTGATGTGCCCTGCTGAGTTAGGAATCTTAGTGAAATCATAGTTAATCTCCTTTTTAAATCAACCAGACTTAAGGACAGTGACAAGAATCAAAGAATCCCTAGAAATATATAGGAAAGATAACATTTATATCTTAGACAATGAGGCAGAGTGATCCAGATCAACAGAAAGTAAAGCCACATATGGTGAACCCAACTCAGATGTTCAAGAAATCCCAGAAATTACTAATTCATCAGCTACAAATAAAACTTTGCTAATTGTGAAAGATGGCGTAATAAAGTCGACGTTATTACACCCCAGAGCAATTAACAGGGTTGTAGTGCAGTTGAAAGGAGTCACTGTAGACTCTGAAACTTTAACCATCCCAGAATCAATTAGATTAAAAGGTTTGAAACTGAACTCAGGGATTTATAAGTAGAATAAGAACATAGTAGAAATATTAGTGATTAGTACTTTGAACAAAGACATAGTCTTAAGAAAAGGTACACAAATAGGATGTATTCAAGTTTGTATAAAACCCATTAAAATTTAAATGAGAGTACTGCAGAGGTGGAATTATCAATTTCATCAATCTGTTCAGTTCAGAAAGAAGCAGATTTGGGATAGAAATACAAGATTCAACTGGAACCTAGTACAGTAATTGTCTTGATTTGAATGAAAGCTTAGTTGCTTTGCTCTTGAAGCACAATAAAGAAATATCTTTGCCGGGGGACGCTTTAGGCAAAACCACTTTTTAAAACATCAGATCAAATTAAAACCAGGGACTCAACCTATCTACAGGGTACCACATTCTAAACTAGCCAACATAGATAAACTGATCACTGAAATGCTATCGCAGGATATTACTGAACATAGTAAAAGTGAGTGGTGCCAAAATCAGATGGTACCATGCATCCAGTTATTGATTATATGGAATTGAATAAGCATACCAACGTGACCGATTACTATTACCGGTGATGGAGGACATTCTTAGAAGTTTGGGAACTGAGAATCTTAGCGATATAGATATCAAATCTGCTTTTTGACAAATAGAGTTGCATGATGACTCACGAAAATGTACAGCGTTTTCTACTCCAACGGGACACTCTGAGTTCAAACGAATGCCATTTGGGTTATGTAATACTCCATTAACTTACATGAGATTAATAAATACCAGTGTATTTCTAAATAATACTTTAATAATTTCCCAAACAGTGGCAGAGGACTTTAGGAAATTAGATTTGATATTCTCAAGACTAGTTGAAGCAGGATTGAAAGTGAAACTTGAAAAATGTAAGTTTTTGCAGGGCATTTGGGACATAAAATAGACAGGTATGGGCTTAGTCCAGCAAATTCAAAGGTTGAAGCAGTAAAGAATTTTCCAGTTCCAAACAATGTAGAAGAAGTTATAAGTTTCTTGGGATTTACAGGATATCATAAGAATTTTATCGAAGAATATGCAGACATAGCTAATCCATTAAGTTCTTTGTTGAGGAAAGACTCAAAGTTCATGTGGGGACCTGCACAACAGCAAGCTCTTGACAAGTTGAAAGATAAACTTACGAGTTTCCCAGTTTTAACATTTGCAGACTATGATAAAGAGTTCATTATTTGTAATGATGCGTCTGACATAGGGTTAGGAGGCATACTGATGCAAGAGAGAAACGAAACTTTGAAACCAGTAGCTTACGCATCTAGACTTTGGAACAGTGCAGAGAGAAACTACTCTATAACAGAAAGAGAAATTTTAGCAGTGATATATTCATTAGAATATTTTAGAGATATGATACAGAGTGTGGACTGATCTTACAGCTATTAAGAAATTATTTAAGCATAATAACCTTAGGGGCAGACTATCAAGGTGCTTTGCTATACTTCAATACTATGAGGTTAGGTTTGAATATATTCAGGGTAGAAAGAATGTTGCAGCATATGCACTTTCTAGAAACATTAGCCAACCAACGACAGGGTTGATCAATTTTGTTTGTAGTATAGATGAGTTGGTAACCTTAGATGAGGAAATGTTAATAAGGGAACAAAGGGATGATAAGATATGAGACTCATTAGCCCAGTATTTGATGAACCCAAGAGGAAATCCTCCAAAACTACAAAAGGGAATAAGATGGAATAATTTCATTTGACTAATGGACTTTTGTATAGAAAAACAGTTGTAAATTGGAAAGATATTTCTAGAGGCTCAGTGACTTAGTTGGTAATACCACAAACTCTTGTACAAGAGGTAATGAAGTTACTTTATGATAGTTTGCATCCAGGAAAGGATCAAACTTATAGACAAGCACAACTTAAATACTTTTGGCCAGGTATGAAGAAAGATATATATGATTATATGGAAAAAAAATTGAAATGTGCTAAGATGAAAGGAAATACACCAAAACCTATTTCTATGTTATCATATCCCATTCCTCAGAAGTCTTGGGAAAGAGTTCACATAGATACATTGGAGTTACCTATGTCTGAGAATGGATATACATATGTATTTGTTGCCACTGATTATTTTTCAAGATTTTTTATTTTACAACCCATTCCAAATAAGAAAGCTGAAACAATTACTTCAGTAATCTATGATCAGATAATCTGTAATTTCACTACACCTAAGATCTTAGTTTCAGATAATGAAACTGAATTTAATAACAAAATCTTGGAAGAATTATGTAGATTATCTAAAATCCAGAAAATCAATATTTTAGCGAATCATCCTCAGAGTGATGGAGTTGTAGAGAGGTTAAATAAGAAAATTATGACATGTCTTAGAAGTATGATAAGCCCTCGTAATATAACTTGGGATACTTGGATTCCCTGTGTTAAATGTACTCTGAACAACCAAATTAACATTGCAACAGGTGAAACTCTTAATTTTTATTATTTTTGGGGTGGACAAAATTCTTCCATATGAAATCTTGATTGCATATCAGAAACCTGTGTATAATATAGATGATTATATCTCAAATAGGATACATACTAGGGAAGTATCAGTTAATCATTTAGGTGATATAAAGAAGGTTGGGATACAATTTGATGATGAGGATACAGGTGACACCCAGTGTATAAATCATGAAGAATCACTAAATCCAGAATACTATAGGGTATATGTTGGTAATATCACACGGGAACTGAATACTAATCTTGATCAATTTTACAGATAGTATTCATATTGTTGAAATGTATGGTGCATGAGTTTGATGGGAGACCTGATCTACTGGAGCCTTGGTGTGTTACAGGTACTACCTGGATCCTTGGTGAGACATGAAGACCTGTAGCTTTGGTCAGTCATGAAGACTTGGACCCTTGCCAAAACATCAGGACAATGTCAATAAGTATTGAACCATTTTCTTTTGTGAAACATTGAAAATTCTTATGCAGTATGTGTCCTAGACAAAAAGTGAAATGTGTGTGAAACAAAAATGGACTTATGCAGAGACACTCTTTTATGCTGTGTATATAACAATTCATTATCTTTGAAAAGATGAAAATATTCTCCGTTTAAATCTAATGTTGCTGTTCTTAAATAAATTTCACAATCAGAAGAAAGACATTGATATTATTATTATAAGTCGTGAGTTTGCAAATTTATTTTGACATTGAATTTACATCTATATTATGATCATTTTATCTTATGTCTTTTTGATACTACTGACATTTATGCATTTTGGAAGGAATACTTATTTCTTTGTTATGTGTGGCATATGCTTTGATGACACCATCCCTTGAAGGATAATACTTTAATATTTTTGACAGTTTATGCAGTTTTAAACATTTAGATTCTTGTATATGATATTTTCCAAGTATATATTCTAGTAAACCCTGTAAGAGGGTAGTAGAAAATGGTTGGTCGGGACGACCAAGAGTAGCTGCCGAGCCCCGTAAAAGGCTGGAAGATAAGGTAGACAAGTGAGGTAGATAGAGGGGTAGGTGGCGAGAGCTTCGTTTTATATACTCCTTGGTGTAAATTGATAAGCCAAGTGTAATATCATTCGGGAATAAAAGAAGAAACAATTTACCCAGTTTAATTCGAAAAACATTACTTACTTTCTAAAGAAAGATATGGTGAAAGACATATTTAAGTGAGGTAAAGTTGAAAGTGAAAGAAGAAATACAGTACCATAGAAGGAAACAGTAAACAGAATTAAACCAGTAATTACGGAGAGACAGGGATGATATATATATATATATATATATATATATATATATATATATATATATATATATATATATATAAATTGTTTTAGACAAATGAGAGAGTGATAGGTGGGGAAGGGTAAATAAAGATGGGCTTTTAGAATATGTCCTAACGTTTCGGTCACTATGACCTTCTTCAGAGGACTCGCTATGTTACATCGTGATCACAAATTTTATACTTGCAGTGGGAGGAACTCGCCAAGCTTCGAGTGTCAGGTCTTTTCCAGAGCGTTGATTATTAGGAGACTAGCTGCTTTGGAAAGGCAAATTAATATCCTTCTCTATCGTTGTTGTTCATTTGGGTATTTATATGAGCAGCTTCCACCGTCTTTCTCATTTTCTTCTGTAGTCCCTTATGTAAGATCTCGACTTTGTCCCAATCAGGTAGGTTGCTGCACTGTTCGAGGTGGCGAACAAGTGAGTTAGATGTCCTGTGTGCTCTTAAAAATGATTTAAGAGCACACAGGATATCTAACTCACTTGTTCGCCACCTCGAACAGTGCAGCAACCTACCTGATTGGGACAAAGTCGAGATCTTACATAAGGGACTACAGAAGAAAATGAGAAAGACGGTGGAAGCTGCTCATATAAATACCCAAATGAACAACAACGATAGAGAAGGATATTAATTTGCCTTTCCAAAGCAGCTAGTCTCCTAATAATCAACGCTCTGGAAAAGACCCGACACTCGAAGCTTGGCGAGTTCCTCCCACTGCAAGTATAAAATTTGTGATCACGATGTAACATAGCGAGTCCTCTGAAGAAGGTCATAGTGACCGAAACGTTAGGACGTATTCCAAAAGCCCATCTTCATTTACCCTTCCCCACCTATCACTCTCTCATATATGTATATATATATATACAGTATATATATGTATATATTTATATATATGTATATATATGATATGTATTTATAGGGATCCGGGCCGGATAGCGACTGTCAAAACAGCGACAGTCATAATAGCGACTTCATAAGGGCGACGCAATCAGGTGAGCGACTTTCAAAACGGCGACTGTCCTAATGGCGACCGCATTATAACAGCGACTGTAATAATAGCGACTTTACTATCGACCGGTCAGAATGGTCGCAGACTTATGTTTCAATTGCTTGTGTTTTCGTGTTTGTATTTACGCGTTCAGTTGTGTTTACTTTGTGAGATAGGTTCAGAATGAAATATGCTCAAAAGGTCGCAGACCTATGTTTCTATCGCTCGGATCCGGGACATAATCCCTCCCGGACAAAATACCTCCGGACAATATCCCTCCACAAAAGTGAGCGGGCTGGACAAACCCCCCCCCCCACATTATTCAGATTAGCAGCTCTCCCATAATCACATGCAAAGCAATTAACATTTTACCTTACCTTACCGAGGTGCTAATGAATACAGTACAGACACTTATATACTTGTTTGAATAAATAATTGATGAAAAAAGTTTTTTGCTTCACTACTACACCTTACAAACATATATGAAAATAATATATGTATTAAAATACATAAATAAACACATACTCACATATACAGTCAAATATTATATGAGAATATATATTAAATACATTAATATATAAATACATTGATATATAAATACATTGATATATCAAAATACATAAATAAATATATACGCTAGGAGGGATTCTGTCCAGGGGGATATTGTCTTGGGGGGATTGTGTCCAGAAGGGATTTTGTCCGGGGGGATTGTGTCCATGAGTGATTATGTCCGGACACCCTATCGCTCATATTTATTTGTTTGTGTTTACATGTTTGTGTTCACTTCGTGAGATAAGTTCACTGAAGTGAATTTACTGGTCGGTTGCTCAGTCGTCGGTTTTTAAATTCTTTTAATAATATTTTTCTTTCAATAATAAGTAAATAATAATAGCAACATTTAGGATTGGCCGAAACGTCGTACCCTGCAGAGTTCTTGCCGAAACGTCAGTTGCTGAAACGTCTGTGGCCGAAACATCCTATATTCGATGCGCTCCCCTCCTGCATGCTCATAATGATGTTGAACTTCTGGACTGGGTTGTTCAAAATAATTTTTTGCACTATCTTGGCGTTAAATCTATCTTGACATTAAACATCATGGTAACACAGAGCGTTACCATGACTTTTAATATCAAGATAAACTGACGCCAGAATTAGCTTTTGAACAACCCAACCCTAGACTCCTTGTTATGATATGTTATCAATGTTAGGCAACTTTTTGTGCAACAATAACACCATTTACCTTAGTCCACACATGAAAGCTGTATAATTTTAATTTAGATAATTTGGTGCACTGTATAATTTCAATTTAGATAATTTGTTTCATAAATTCAATTTCGTTTTCACACAGTATGTGCAAAAAATATTGTCACTTGAAATGATATTTCTTTAATTCTTTTAATAATATATTTTCTTTCAATAATAAGTAAATAATAATAACATTTGGAGGACTGGCCGAAACGTCCTACGTCGGTTTTTTTTAATTCTTTTAATAATATTTTTCTTTCAATAATAAGTAAATAATAATAGCAACATTTAGGATTGGCCGAAACGTCGTACCATGCAGAGTTCTGGCCGAAACGTCAGTTGCCGAAACGTTTGTGGCCGAAACATCCTACATTCGATGCGCTCCCCTCCTGCATGCTCATAATGATGTTGAACTTCTGGACTGGGTTGTTCAAAATAATTTTTTGCACTATCTTGGCGTTAAATCTATCTTAACATTAAACATCATGGTAACACAGAGCGTTACCATGACTTTTAACATCAAGATAAACTAACGCCAGAATTAGTTTTTGAACAACCCAACCCTAGACTCCTTGTTATGATATGTTATCAATGTTAGACAACTTTTTGTGCAACAATAACACCATTTACCTTAGTCCACACATGAAAGCTGTATAATTTTAATCTAGATAATTTGGTGCACTGTATAATTTCAATTTAGATAATTTGTTTCATAAAATTAATTTCGTTTTCACACAGTATGTGCAAAAATATTGTCACTTGAAATTATATATATTTCTTTAATTCTTTTAATAATACTTTTTTTTCAATAATAAGTAAATAATTATAGCAACATTTGGAGGACTGGCCGAAAGGTCCTACCTTGCAGAGTTCTGGCCGAAACGTCAGTGGCCGAAACATCCTACATTCGATGCGCTCCCCTCCTGCATGCTCATAATGTAGAACTTCTAACAAATTTTTACATTGTCTTGGCGTTAAGTCTATTTTGACATTAAGCATCATGAACATCAAGATAAACTAACGCCAGAATTAGTTTTTGAACAACCCAACCCTAGACTCCTTGTTATAATATGTTATCAATGTTGGGCAACTTTTTGTGCAACAATAACACCATTTACCTTAGTCCACATATGAAAGTTGTATGATTTTAATTTAGATAATTTGGTGCACTGTATAATTTCAATTCAGATAATTTGTTTCACAAATTTAATTTCGTTTTCACATAGTATGTTCAAAAAATATTGTCACCTGAAATTATATATATATATATACATATTTCTTAATTCTTTTGATAATATATATGTTCTTTCAATAACAAGTAAATAATAATAGCAACATTTGGAGGACTGGCCGAAACGTCCTACCCTGCAGAGTTCTGGCCGAAACGTCAGTGGACGAAACATCCCACATTCGATGCGCTCCCCTCCTGCATGCTCATAATGTTGTTGAACTTCTGGACTGGGTTGTTTAAAATAAAATTTTCCATTATCTTGGCGTTAAATCTATCTTGACATTCAGCATCATGAACATCAAGATAAATTAACGCCAGAATTAGTTTTTGAACAACCCAACCCTAGACTCCTTGTTATAATATGTTATCAATGTTAGGCAACTTTTTGTGCAATGATAACGCCATTTACCTTAGTCCACATATGAAAGTTGTATAATTTCAATTTAGATAATTTGTTTCATAAATTTCATTTCATTTTCACACAGTATGTGCAAAAAATATTGTTACCTGAAATGATGTATAAGTAATTTTTTTTTATAATCTTATTAATATATTTTCTTTCAATGATAAAAAAAAATAATGATAGCAACATTTGGAGGACTGCTGATGCGATAATGTCGCTGTTATGACAGTCGCTCTTATAATACAATCGCTATCATGTGGTCGCTGTTGTGATGGTCGCTGTTTTAAAAGAATCGCGATTGTGAAGTCGCTCTATTGACAGTCGCTGTTATGACAGTCGCTATTCGGAACCCGAGCCATATATATATATGTGTGTGTGTGTGTGTGTGTGTGTGTGTGTGTGTGTGTGTGTGTGTGTGTGTGTGTGTGTGTGTGTGTGTGTGTGTGTGTGTGTGGTGTGTGTGTGTGTGTGTGTGTGTGTGTGTGTGTGTGTGTGTGTGTGTGTGTGTGTGTGCGCGCGTGTGTGTGTGTGTGTGTGTGTGTATTCACTTTTTCACTTGGTCTTTTGGATCACGTGTTCGACTCGTGATCGACAGCTATTTCCCTCCTGTGTGTGTGTGTGTGTGTGTGTGTGTGCGCAGAAAAACCACTAGGGAAAAATAGAAATGAGACCGAGCGCTTTTGTCTATTCAGACATTTTCAAGGTACAAGTACAGAAAAAGAGAATAGTATATATACTCATAGGGTAGGGTAGATCTCTCCCCGTGACCCATGGGCTCAGAGTCCCGAGAGTTTGGTTTACAATTATCTTAATAATGAATTCATCCAATCTGTACAGTCCATGACTTAGATTTAAATTACTAACAAATGTATCCTTGATCAGACAGGATTCTATGATATTTCTATTCAGATAAGAGTTACTCCTAGCAATTACTTTAGCTTCATCCCAATTAATACAATGGCTGAAATCCCTAAGATGAACAAATAACGAGTTGGACATTTGACCACTTCTAACGCTATACTTGTGTTGCTTTAATCTAACACTTAATTCCTTTCCAGTCTGACCAATATAATTTGTTGCAGTCTTTACATGGAATTTTATATACACAACCTTCCTTATTTTCAGGGGAATTTTTTATTAAAAGACTTTTGACTGTGTTGGAGTTTCTAAAAATGACTTGGATGTTGAAATTCTTAAGAATATGCGGTAGCTTTTCTGCATACTAGAATCACGCGTTCAATTGATTTTTTCTGCAAATATGGATAGCACGCGCTTCTACTGTGACTTCATTATTTACTGCCCTGGACTTTCTCCTTTCGTTAATGAAGTTTATTCCTCTCTCCAAGGCCCACAAGTCGAAATTTCGCCTGAAGTTTTCTAGATGTTTCGAAAAGCAAATGATACCTAAATTCATATTCAACAAAAGATTATCCAGTTTGTGCAATCGACCCTTTGAAGATTTTCAAAGAATCATTCTTCAAAAACACATTGACATTACGAAAATTGAAGTGCATGAGTTATTTAAAGTGTATGGGAAGAAAAAACGCGAGTATGATTGGGCGATTCCTTTGGAATGGAAATCTAGATTGTTAGATTATTGTTATGGTAAAATGAGGTTAGTGTGCCACACTATCAAACTAGAGAAGAAACTTGATAATTTGATCAAGGAAAGTGAGTGGACCATAAATTCCAACACTAATTTTGTGGTCAAATTGTCAAACAAACAATTAAGTGAAGATGCCAAATGTGCTCTTCGGTATGGTCTTAGTTTTGCTGTTTCTAAACAGTTGGACAGTGTGAACATTGCTAAAGGTTTTTGTAACCTTGAAAAGTTTGGAAATGTACCCATCGAAGACATCAACATCAGTAAAGGTTTGGTTTATAGTTCCATGATATGAACCAACCAGCCTACATGCCCTGAACATAAGTAATAATGTTGTCATTATGAACAAAAAGAATTATATTGACAAAATGGATGACCTATTGGATGATAAAAACATGTATACTAGATTAAAGAAAAATTCTTTAGATTCTGTCAATAAGAATTTCAATAATTAGTTAAGAAGTATTTTATTAGGACACGACCTTTTGATCAAGCAGCTCTCCTCGAATTCACTATCACTTCCATATATGTATGGGTTAATCAAAACACATAAACCTAACAACCCTATGAGACCCATTGTATGTTCCCGAGGATCTGCTGGGTACAATTTGTCCAAGTGGCTTGTGTCCATTTTGAGCCCTCTATTGGGGACAATTTCCCACAGCCAAGTACACGATAATGTAGATTTAGTTAACAAACTTAATAACCTTAATATTGAGCATTATTCTATTCTTACTAGTTATGATGTTACTTCTTTATTTACCCGTGTCCCCGTTAATGATTTATTAGTGTATCTGGAAGAAGAATTGGAGAAAATTGATTTACCACTGCCTAATGCAACCATTATTGACTTAATTAAATTATGTGTTTTAGAATCCTATCTTATGTTTAATGGCAAATATTATTTACAAAATTTTGGTATGGCAATGGATAATCCAATTTCTTCAATTCTAAGCAATCTTTATATGGAACTTTTTAAACAAAGTTGTTACCCAATATTCTCCCCCAAAATATTACTTGGTTTAGGTACATTGATGATATTTTGTGTATTTGGCCTGTTAATGTTGATCCGTCTATTTTCTTGTCACAGCTTAACACCCTAGTCCCTTCTATCAATTTTACTATGGAAATAGAACAAAATAACCAATTACCTTTCCTTGATGTATTGATATACAGAAATGAAAGGTCTTTCAAATTTGATGTCTATAGGAAACCCACCAATGTTCTTTCATATGTTCATTTTCACTCTTCTCGTCATTACAGGACTAAGGCATCTGTATTATCGTCAATGTACCTTCGAGCTTATCGAATTTGTAGTCTGAAGTTTTTTGGATAATGAATTCTCAAGAATAAATGACATAGCTTCAAAATTAAAATATCTCAATTATCTCATTGAAAATTCTCAAAAAATGACTTGGAAGTCTTATTTTGATGATAAAGCTAGAGACACATTAAATTCTAAAAATCTCCTCGTTCTTCCTTATCATGATAATTTCATATTACCCCATATTCTTAAGAATTTCAACATCCAAGTTCTTTTTAGAAACTCCAACACAGTCAAAAGTCTTTTAATAAAAAAATCCCCTGAAAATAAGGAAGGTTGTGTATATAAAATTCCATGTAAAGACTGCAACAAATTCAATATTGGTCAGACTGGAAAGGAATTAAATGTTAGAAGCAATATAAGTATAGCGTTAGAAGTGGTCAAACGTCCAACTCGTTATTTGTTCATCTCAGGGATTTTAGCCATTGTATTAATTGGGATGAAGCTAAAGTAATTGTTAGGACTAACTCTTATTTGAATAGAAATATCATAGAATCCAGTCTGATCAAGGATACATTTCTTAATAATTTAAATCTAAGTCATGGACTGTACAGATTGGATGAATCTATTATTAAGACAATTGTAAACCAAACTCTCGGGACTCTGAGCCCATGGTCACGGGGAGAGATTTACCCTACCCTCTGAGTATGTATACTATTCTCTTTTTCTGTACTTGTACCTTGAAAATGTCTGAATAGACGAAAGCGCTCGGTCTCATTTCTGCTTTTTTTTCCTAGTGTTTTTTCTTCATACTAGAATCACGCGTTCAAGTGATTTCTTCTGCATATAAATATATATATATATATATATATATATGTGTATATATATATATATATATATATATACATGTACACTGAATTGTTCCCAGCGATCAATTAATATCTTTTTTCAACCACAAATCACTTTTAATTCCATGCCATCGCAGTCGAGACTGAAGAATCTCTCGATGGAGGCATTCGTTGGAAATTGAAACGTGGATGAGCCGAGGATTTGAACCCAGCTAACCCGTAACAAAGTTACAGTGACTTAAATCAATGCGCTATCAAGAGAAATATGTATATATATATATATATATATATATATATATATATATATATATATATATGAGAGAATGTGGGTGGGGAAGGGCAAACGAAGATGTGTTAGGAATAGAGTTTATTGCCCTAACGTTGCGACCAACTTGGTCTTCTTCAGAGGACTACAGCATTACAGACGGATCACAATTCTTATATTCGTAGTGAGAGGGAACCCGCCAAGGTATGAGCGTCATGTTTTCCCTTTGGCTAACGATTTAATTATTAGGACACTTGCTGCTTTCGAGAGGCATTTAAATCCGTCTCTGTCGTTGTTGTTCTTGTTGGCGGCGATATGTGCAGCTTCCACAGTTTTTCTCATTTTCTTCTCAAATCCCTCGTGTAGAATTTCTGCGTTGTTCCAATCAGGTAGATGTCCACATTTGTCCAGGTGACGAACCAGGGAGTTAGATGTTCTATGAGCCCTGAGATCGTTTTTGTGCTCATTCAAGCGTTTATTGAACCCTCGACCTGACTCACCGAAGTAAGATGATGGACAACCGTTGCATGGAATACGGTAAATGACACTGAGATTATTACGCATATTATTATGTTTCTTAAATATTTTTCCTATTTTATTGGAAGATATTTTTGCTATATTTATTCCACCTTTTAACAAATAATCATCAATAGCTATGATTATTTGTTAAAAGGTGGAATAAATATAGCAAAAATATCTTCCAATAAAATAGGAAAAATATTTAAGAAACATAATAATATGCGTAATAATCTCAGTGTCATTTACCGTATTCCATGCAACGGTTGTCCATCATCTTACTTCGGTGAGTCAGGTCGAGGGTTCAATAAACGCTTGAATGAGCACAAAAACGATCTCAGGGCTCATAGAACATCTAACTCCCTGGTTCGTCACCTGGACAAATGTGGACATCTACCTGATTGGAACAACGCAGAAATTCTACACGAGGGATTTGAGAAGAAAATGAGAAAAACTGTGGAAGCTGCACATATCGCCGCCAACAAGAACAACAACGACAGAGACGGATTTAAATGCCTCTCGAAAGCAGCAAGTGTCCTAATAATTAAATCGTTAGCCAAAGGGAAAACATGACGCTCATACCTTGGCGGGTTCCCTCTCACTACGAATATAAGAATTGTGATCCGTCTGTAATGCTGTAGTCCTCTGAAGAAGACCAAGTTGGTTGCAACGTTAGGGCAATAAACTCTATTCCAAACACATCTTCGTTTGCCCTTCCCCACCCACATTCTCTCTCATTTGTCTGAAATAATCTTAAATATATATATATATATATATATATATATATATATATATATATACGTATATACATATATATATATATATAATTCCCAGCAATGACTGTTACTTATCCCATCAGTCCAACAGCCTAGGGCAAAGGTGACGACTTTGGCCACAGATACGCGGCTCCTGGCGTAGGCTCCTCACCTTAGATTCCTATATAAATATATACCTGTATAGCTATATATCTACACACCTATATATTTATGTACGTAAATACTTTCATACATATAGACATATATACATAAATGAAGTCAATAGCTCGTAACAGCGACATCATACAAATAATCTTTCCGGCTATAGCCTTGGGAATCGAACCGGGACCCAGCTTCATACCAAGCCGTCACGTACCCAATTACGCTATAGAAGCAACAAAAGGACTCGTACTTGGAATTAACGTAACTCCCGACGAAGTAATATTGACTGCTAATTGCCGTCCATACCCTCGTTTTAACCTGTCCCCGAGCTCAACTCTAGGCAAATGGTAAGACTGATCCGAAATCTTGCAAGGTTTTGGACCAGCCTTACCAAGTTCTAGTCCTTTTGTAGCTCTTGTAGCGTAATAAGTAGGATGACGGCTTGGTATCAAGCTGGGTTTCGGTTTGATTCCTGGGGAGACGGTCGGAAAGATTATACATATACATACAGTATAATTGTGACAAGATGGTAGCAGATAGGAATGTTCGTCATGATGTCCCAAGATACGCATATACACATACACATACATGCATATATATATATATATATATATATATATATATATATATATATATTTATATATATATATATATATGTACAACACTGAATGGGTCCCAGTGATTAGAGATACATTTTAACAACCACAATGCACTTTAATTCTAAGCCATCAAAGGCTATCAAGATAACCTAGTTGGAACGTCACTGTCGCACTTGTCATGAGGATGCCGGGTTCGAGTGCCGGGCAGTACCACATTTCAATTTCAGCATGCTGGCCTTTGATGGCTTAGAATTAAAGTGCATTGTGGTTGTTAAAATGTATATATATATATATATATATATATATATATGTATGAACATCTATTCGTATAATATACGTAATAGCGTGCGCTATGCATGTATATAACAGTACGTGTTTGCATTTACGTTCGGTTGTGTTGATATTTTTAACCCCATCCATACAATGGCGCCTACGTAGGCGTCATGAGGCAGGAGTTATATGAGAATGCCGGCTTTGGCGTCTTGGTTATATTTATTTTGTAGTTTTAGATGAGTGACCCCCATATTCTGTTAAATGGCCTGATCATAGTTTTCGTAGTTACTAATGTTCAGAGTGAGAGAGAACAAGTAATATAGCTTTAACTTTATATTTTATGAGGCGAGTATTGTGGTGCATCATTGAACCATCGTACATCGGGCAGCTGATGCTGCTCGCAATAATTTAACTCGTATTGAAGAGGTTAAATGTGTCCACGAACGCATATATTCTACATAGTAATATTCATTTGTGTTTTTTATAAGTGGTTTACATTTGCACGTTGTTGAGTTTAAATTGTCTGACTTTTTTGTTATTATCATTATTATCTTTTTCAGTTGATCAAATGTATTCGACTCGGTGTGTCCATTTTTTTTTTCTTTACACTATTTAGATGTTTGGACTCTTCTTATTAACTCCAGACATTTACTGAGATAAAAGGGTTAGAACTTTATCTATTAACTCATTAGACAGGATTAACCACTTTACTAATTCTATTATGACTCTCGGAAAACGGTTCACAGAAGAGGAGGGTTAAAGCTTATGACGATGACTTTACTTGTGACGCTCTTCTTTTCTCTCTCTCTCTCTCTCTCTCTCTCTCTCTCTCTCTCTCTCTCTCTCTCTCTCTCTCTCTCTCTCTCTCTCTCTCTCTCTCTCTTCTTATCTTCCTTTTCTTATTCCTCCTTTTCCTCCTCTTCTTCTTCCTCTTCCTCTTTTTCTTCTTCGTTTTTTTTCTTCGCTTTTTCTTCGTCGTCTTTTTCTTCTTCTACGTCTTTTTCTTTTTCGTCTCTTTCTTCTTCGACTTTTCCTTCTTCAACTTCCTCTTTGTCTTTTTCTTCTTGGTTTTTTCTTCTTCTTCTTCGTCTTATTCGTCTTCTTCTTCTTCTTCTTCTTCTTCTTCTTCTTCTTCTTCTTCTTCTTCTTCTTCTTCTTCTTCTTCTTCTTCTTCTTCTTCTTCTTCTTCTTCTTCTTCTTCTTCTTCTTCTTCTTCTTCTTCTTCTTCTTCTTCTTCTTCTTCTTCTTCTTCTTCTTCTTCTTCTTCTTCTTCTTCTTCTTCTCCTCCTCCTTCGTTGTCGTCTTCTCTTTCGTCTTTTTCGTCTTGTTCTTCTTCTTTTCGCCAGAATGCTGAGCCACGCACTCGTGTGGTCAAGATGTTGATATATTAGGAATTTAAAGCTGTCCTCCTTTTCGTCACCTTCGTATAAGCTATTGACTTTTTTCTCTAAATAGGAGCTATAATTAGTGTCAACATGAAAGCCAAAATCGCACCAATCGAGGATCTCAAGACCACTTCTTAACGCATTGCAACGTTATATTCTATTTATTTATTTACTTATTGATATAGGTACCTATTTATTCATTCATTTATTTGCTCACTCATTTATCTATTAATTAATTTTCTATATTCATTTATCTATTTATCTACTCATTTATTTTTTCATTTATTTATTAAAACTTCTATTCATTTATGTGTTAACTTATAATTTGTTTATCCATGTACCTATTTATTTACTAATTCATTCAATTACTTAATCATTTATTCACTTCTTTATTCATTCATTCATTTACTCACTTATTGGGTTAATATGTCATTGTGATTTATGTCAAAAGAAGTTATGAAGTGATGAAATTGAACTTCACTACACATACACTATGCACACATATGTAAGTATATATATATATTATATATATAGATATATATACATACACACATATATATATATACATATATATATGTATATATATATATATATATATATATATATATATATATGTGTGTGTGTGTGTGTGTGTGTGTGTGTGTGTGTGTGTGTGTGTGTGTGTGTGTGTGTGCGTGTGCGTGTGCGTGTGCGTGTGTGTGTGTGTGTGTGTGTGTGTGTGTGTGTGTGTGTGTGTGTGTGTGTGTGTGTGTGTTGTGTGTGTGTGTGTGTGTGTGTGTGTGCGTGAGTGTGTGTGTGTGTGTGTGTGTGTGTGTGTGTGTGTGTGTGTGTGTGTGTGTGTGTGTGTGTGTGTGTGTGTGTGTGTGTGTGTGTGTGTGTGTGTGTGTATTCTAGATATATCTTATTATTGTTTTGGATCACGTGCTCAATTTGTGATCGACAGCTATTAACTTTCCTGGATGAGAGCTCCAGAACATATAGTCCAATTTATGAGTTATATTGTAACATAATACACACCACACACCCATTCCCCTACACAAAGGGGACAGTAGCGGTTTGTACTGATGTTGTGTAAGGTTTCTCACCCCAAACCCGGATAGCAGAGCTAGGATTCTGCTTTCACGCCGTGTGAGAGAAGCAAACTCAGTTCCCCCAGCTTCGACGGCGCATGACGCTGCCCTTTATATATCTATGTGTGTGTGTGTGTGTGTACACACACACATATACACACACATATACATATAGATATACATAAACACACACACACACACACACACACACACACACACACACACACACACACACACACACACACACACACACACACACACACACACACACACACACACATATATATATTATATATATACATATACTTATATAAATATATATATATATATATGTATGTGTATATATATATATATATATGTATACATATATATACACACTAGCCAATTCCCCGCGCGTTGCTACGAGTTCGTGAATAATCCCTAACCTAACCATACCATACCTAACTTTGACACTTAATCCTAACCAAAATATTTTTCAAATAAAATATAGCTTTAAACACTCCCCCTCCCAGATGTGCTCCCCCCTACCCGAACGTTGGGAAACCCTAGTTTGAAGAAATGTATCTCCTTTATCTATCTTCAGAATATGTATGGCTATAGGGGCTTATTTGGAAAAACCTAAGAAGAGTTTGTAAATAATACATTTCTGCCGCACTAAAATTAATTGAAAGTAAGCATTATTTCAACATTTGGTAAAATCATACAATCATTTTACATTTACATAATGTTTTCTTACAAAAGCTATCATGGTTTGTGGAAACATTAATTTCACAAATATAGATAATAATTATGAACACATACATTGGTTTGTTTAATTATATTGATTCTTATGTTACAAAAATAATAACTTAAGGGGGGACTACAGTAGTGGCGTGTTCCCTAACCATAAACCACCTATTTTTCACCCTTAACCCTAACCAAAAAATATTTTTTTATTAAATATAGCTTTAAATAGTCCCCCTTTCAAGTGTGCGCCCCCATCCTCCCGAAGTTGGAAAAACCAAGTTTGAAAATACATGCATACACAAACACAAATATGTGTTCACATTCTTTTGTGTGCGTGTGTATGTGCATGTGTGTGTGTGTGTGTGGATTGACAATAAATGTCTACAGCTGAAAGGTGAAGAACTGTTTCTAGTTTATTTATCTTCAGAATATATATAGTTATTGGGGTTTATCTGCAAAAACGTAGGAGTTTGTGTATGAACTATTTCCGCCCTCAAAAATTGAATGAAAATAACCAATATTTCAACGTTTGGTAAAATTATACAATCGTTTTCCATAAACATGCTTTCTTCTTACAAAAGCTACCATGGTTTGTGGCAGCATTGATTTCAGAAATGTAAATAATATTTATGGATACATACAATGGTTTGTTTAACCATATCAATTTTTAAGTCACAAGAAATACTAAGCGACTTCAGGGGATACTACATAAACCTCCTAACTTTAACCCTTAATCCTAACTAATGTATATATATATATATATATATATATATATATATGTATATATATATATATATATATATATATATTATTAAACTTTGCAGCAACTTCTGTATTCACGAGTTTCTTGCTGACATGTTCAACTTTTCTCATACTTGAACGTTGGATATCGTTGAGTTGTCTTATTATGTGTCCAAACTTCATTTGGAATGAATGTAAAGACAATACTAACTTCTTAATTTTACTAGTAGAGCTTTCGCCTAACTTTAGGCATCTTCAGTACAAATTGAATACAAATAGTAAAGGTGACAATATATACAAAGAACATATGGAACATTAGGAGAGACGGGGAATCGGACAGTCACTAGGAGAGACGGGAAATCGGAGTCACTAGGAGAGACGGGAAATGAGACAGTCACTAGGAGAGACGGGATATCAGACAGTCACTAGGAGAGACGGGAAATCAGACAATCACTAGGAGAGACGGGAAATCGGACAGTTACTCAGGAGACAGGATCCTCGGTTGGAATAGTATTTAATCAAATAATTCCAATTCTAGAAAATGTTCTTATAATTTTGTATGGTTATTTATATATACATAATTCATCCTCTATATGATGGAGTTGTGTCAAAAATCATCCCCACAACATTCTCTTCACACTTCCAATCCATCAAAAGTTGCCACCTTTCTGATTTAAATGTGGAAGAGGGGGGACTCCAAGAAGCTTTGAGCCATTGTCACTAGACACAAGAATGGGCAGGCGATCATCACTGCTTTTAGAATCAAGTATATACATTAATTTTTCATCCCAGTGAACTAGAACTTTGTCTGATGGGTGCCAATCATCCTTGGTTTTCAAACTTAATTCTGACAAGATCGAAGCTCGGTATCTGTGGGTTGTTCTTGCCACATGCAGATACAAAGGAATATACAATTGCACTCAACTGGGTTGGTGAGATATTATTTCTAACACTGCATGAAACAAGTTCCTTTGACTTTAAAATATCATGGGGCACAAAAACTGAAACCCCTTCTTCCACTATTCTCCTGTGTTTTCTTTTTGACTCAGTAGTGATGAATTCGTCAGTGTTATTATCCTCATCAGTACTAATAGGAGAATAATTATCAGCCACAACATTTTCTTCATAATCACAACTTTCTTGATCTTGCCGCAACTTTTCTCGAATCTGTCTCTCCTGTCGTTTTCTAATGCTTTTGGCTAGTAACTTATTCACATCAGAGTAGGTAGCTGTTCTGTCAGTCAGCATGCTTTTATGAACAGTATGTCATGATCGATTGCATCTTGTTCGGCTTGAATTTTCCCTTTCTTTGCAGCTACCATATCTTTCAACACGGTATTCCTGTAAAATCTCATTGCTTTATCTAGTTCTGATTTAAACTTGATTATACCAGGATCGTCTGCCTGTCTTACATCCACATTCTTTTTTATAAGTACCATGAAAACTTTGTCATAGTAAGTTTTAATCACTCTGCCAATGTTATTCCTCCCGGAAATGGCTGAAACCCTTGCTCTCTGGTAGTGCAAAAACACATTGTCAATGGTGGCAGATAAAGTTTGATCCCAATGCATATCTCGAAGGTTTGCTAGAAGACATTAGAACCTGCCTATTCGATGAAAGTTTACTGCCCCTTATTTCCTTTTCTTCATCCTGAGGAACGGTACCCAGTTGCATTCTAATATATTCTTGATCATGCCATGTTTTCATGGTGGAACTGATGATTTACAAAAAAAAAACCTGCAATATATATATATATATATATATATATATATATATATATATATATATATATGTATGTATATATATATATATATATATATATATATATATATATATATATATATATATATATATATATATATATATATATATGGTAATTTTTTATAAATCCCCCAGGAAACGTAGCGCAATAAATGTGTTATGAAAAATAAAATCAAGTTTGCGGATGACAATACGTTTCAATATTCAATACCCTACCAACGTACTCCTGACTGATTCATGAGCAAATGCTACTATTGATAGGGGGCCTGATATTATCAGACACGTCCAGAAAAACAAATCTCACGCCAAAATTCGGTCGTGCCTCGCCCGCCATAAACAACAAAACCCAGCTGATTCTTCTCATTTTCTGTTAATGCAAGATCATTAACAGAAAATGCAATGTCATATGGAAACTATCCTGAACATATATACATATTTAAGGCCCTGGGACCATTCGTAAGTTAAATACTCTACATATATACTATAGCCAACTTGAGATTCATTTGTGCTAACCTGAGTTTCAGTTTTGCCAACTTGATTTTCATTTGTGCCAACCTGAGATTCATTTGTGCCAACCTGAGTTTCAGTTTTGGCAACTTGATTTTTAGTTTTGCCAACCTAATTTTTATCTTTGCCAAACTGACTTGTAAATGGTATAGATTTACTTTTAGGAAGAATATAAAGTAAAATAACCACTTTTGGTCTTGATACGCTGGTGCTATCACATATGTGCTTCAATTTCCCAGACAATTTACGTAGGTGTTACTTATATAGACCCACAACACTAAAACTTTGAACAAAATCGTAGGACTAGTTTTGCATTTTTGGGGGGCAACAGTCACACCCTAATATATATATATATATATATATATATATATATATATATATGTATATTTATATACATATATACATATATATGTATATATATATATATATATATATATACATACATATATATATATATATATATATATATATATATGTGTGTGTGTGTGTGTGTGTGTGTGCGTGTGTGTGTGTGTGTGTGTGTGTGTGTGTGTGTGTGTGTGTGTGTGTGTGTGTGTGTGTGTGTGTGTGTGTGTGTGTGTGTGTGTGTGTGTGTGTGTGTGTGTGTGTGCGTGTGTGTGCGTGTGTGCGTGTGCGTGTGTGTGCGTGTGTGTGTGCGTGTGTGCGTGTGGGCGTGTGTGTGTGTGTGTGTGTGTGTGTGTGTGTGTGTGTGTGTGTGTGTGTGTGTGTGTGTGTGTGTGTGTGTGTGTGTGTGTGTGTGTGTGTGTGTGTGTGTGTGTGTGTGTGTGTGTGTGTGTGTGTGTGTGTGTGTGTGTGTGTGTGTGTGTGTGTGTGTGTGTGTGTGTGCGTACGTGTGTGTATGTGTGCGCGCGCTCGTATGTGTATGTCCACCGCACCAATACAAATGTTATCGCAGAGAACACCCAGTGAAGAGTTCATCACAACTTCACTGAGTACTTTATCAAGATTGGCGATAACCAATGAACGCCCCTCTTTACGTAAAAGAATCCTACGACAGATGATGAAAGGATGATGCGAGCGCATGCACTGAGGGCAATGGTAGAGGATGGAGGAAGAGTGGAGGTAAAATTTTAACAATGTGTCCCCTTAGGAATAAGTTTCAGTTGGAGCAAAGTTAGCAAAG
>NC_134783.1:4427500-4435000 GCF_046742065.1 Oratosquilla oratoria
CTTTTCTTTCCCTGTTTCCTCATCGCTATTTCATTTTTATCCATACCTTTTTATCATTTTCACTGTTTGCTAGGTTTGCTGCTTTTAACAGTACCTCTTCAGCTATCATTTGAATCCTTAGCTTGATTTTCAGTGGTCTATAGTGTTTTCCTCTAGAGTATTGTCCCATTCTATGCATCTCCTCAATTTCTTTGTTAATTTTTTGTCCCTCTTCTTGAATCTTTCAGAATTTCTTTGCAATTTTTTTCTCTTCTTTTTCTCTTTGGTATTTGTATACATTATATTTTCCTTTAATACCATAAAGTACAATGCACCTTTTTTATAAACTGTGTCTCTTACCCAGTTTTCCTTTTCTTGAATTAATTGAAGTATCGTTGCTTTACCATTTCCCCCTACCTGCTGCTGTATTATTTCTTTAAATGCTATTTTCTGATTTCCTTGCTCTTGCTTTTTTTTTTTTTTTTTTTTTTTTTTAACTGATTCTCCAACATTTTCAGTCACTGCTTGTATTTGTTTTTGGATCTCTTTTTCAGTTTCTCATTTTTATTTCTGTCTTCATTTTTCTTTCGTTCTCACTTCTGATCATACTTAATTCACTTTTTAGATCATTAAGCTCTCTGTTCATTTCTTCGTTAGCTTTTCGTAGATTGGTTATCTCTCTGTGCATTGCTTTATAATCAATTTTTCAATCTATTAGTTCCTCCATCAAGTCGTTAATGTCTCGATTCCTTAGTACATTGCTATACATAATTTCTCTTTCTACATCTAAACTTTTTACCTAATAGTCTTCTTTCTCTTTGAAACCCTGAAATGATATTGTTGTCCCACCTTTCAGTTGACTTTGGGGTATCGCTCAAACAAGTTCTCATCGTTATCATTCCTTATATTCGACTCTGCTCATGTCCAATCCTCTCTTCGCTTGTTCATTATTCCCTTTTTCTTCTTTTCCTTTCTCCATTTTGTACATTAATACATTATATCAAACTGGATACTTATTATACCATAGCGGTCATTCGAAAAACACAACTTCTTTTCCGTAAGCACAACATAGGTGTTTCCTTGTTCTTATCGAAAAAGCGCTGGCTTGGACCTCGTTCACTAGCCTAGTTCACTAGTGTGTGTGTGTGTGTGTGTGTGTGTGTGTGTGTGTGTGTGTGTGTGTGTGTGTGTGTGTGTGTGTGTGTGTGTGTGTGTGTGTGTGTGTGTGTGTGTGTGTGTGTGTGTGTGTGTGCGTATGTGTGTGGGTGCGTGCGTGCACCGTGCGTGCGTGTGTGTGTGTGTGTGTGTGTGTGTGTGTGTGTGTGTGTGTGTGTGTGTGTGTGTGTGTGTGTGTGTGCGTGCGTGCGTGTGTGTGTGTGTGTGTGTGTGTGTTTACCTAGTTGTGTTTACCTAGTTGTATTATACGGGAAGGAGAACTATGTTCGTGTTGCCCTGTCTTTGTATTCCGCAACATTTAGTTTGTTCTGAGATTCATGTATGGTGTTTGCACACACTATTGTTTCGTCCTATTTGTTCCAGACATCCATCACATTGTGTGGGAAACTGTTTTTTTTTTTTCAGATCTCTTCTATAACTGTCCTTTTTTAGTTTCTTTTCATTTTCCTTGTTGTTTCCCATCCCAATTTAATAAGTCTTCTCTATCAAGAACTTCCATGCCTTTCATAGTTCTGTAAATGGCCAACAAATCACCTCTTTCTCTTCTTTGTTCCAGGGTTGATAGTTCCAGTTTAAATCATCTTTGCTCATATGTCAGATTTGAAAGTGTTGGGGCCATCTTTAACGTTGCTTTTTGGATTCTTTCTATTTTCTTTATATTCTTTTTTGTACTGGGTGCCCATAGTGATGCTGTGTACTCCAATATTGATCTTATCAGTGTGACTAGAATTTTCTTTACCATTGCCCCATGAAAGTAATTAAAAGCCACCTTTATTCATTTCAATAAACTGTAGGTTTCTTCGACTATTTTGTTTATTTGCTTGTTTGGGGGCATGTCTTTGCTAATGATTACTCATAGGTCCTTTTCGGAATCAACTTTCTTTACTTCCCTTGCACTGGTTTTATATTGTCCTCACATTTTTTTCCAAGTTCCATTATACTACATTTCTTAATGTTAAAGCCCACTTCCTACTTCTGAATCCATTCCCAGACCTTGTTCAGTTCTCTCTGTAGCGATTCACAATCTTCTTCCGTAGTTACTTTCTTTAGTATTTTTGCGTCATCTGCAAAAAATGTCATGTAACATTCTACACCTTCATCCATGTCATTTACATATATGTGGCACACAATATCGAAGCCAGTGCTGAGCCCTGTGAGACTCCACTAATAATTTCTTCTAAAGTAGAGTTTTTATCTCTGAACACCACTCTCATTTTTCTTCCATGCAAGAAATCTTCCATCCATTTTAATAGTTTTCCATGTATACCTCCTGTTGTTTTGAGTTTTCTTAATAGACTTTTGTGTGGTACTTTATCAAATGCCTTTTGTAAGTCCAGGAAAGCACAATCACCCCATCCGCCCCTTTCTTGCATTATAGATCTTAAGTACAAACACGTCAAATTTATGGCACATGATCATCCCTGTCTAAATCAGAATTGTCTCGGATTTAGTATATTGTTCTCTTGCGGATGGTTAGCCCATCTACTTTTGATAACTTTCTCACAAATTTTGGCTATTATACTTATAAGGGAGACCGGTCTATAGTTTGTTGGGTCTTCCTTGTTTACCCCTTTATATTTGGCACGACATTAGCATATTTCCGGTCTTTCGGTACCTTTCCTTCTTTGAGTGAGCAATATATAATCTTACATATTTTGTCCATTAGTTCATCTATACATATGAATCTGTTTTTCCTAAAAAAGCGTAGACTCAGAGGTGACTTGATACAGGTCTTTAAAATTCTAAAGGAAATTGACATAAAAAGTGACAAAATTTTCACATTGAATGAGAATCAGACAAGAAACAATGGTCTCAAACTGTCCGGAAATAGATTCAGTTTGGAAGTAGGTAGAAACAATTTTGCCAACCGTGTAGTTAATGAATGGAATAAACTTCCTGCACATGTAGTGCAATGTAGTTCAGTTCGAAGTTTTAAGAATCATTTAGATAAACATCTAAGCAAGATGCTGTAATGATTATAATTTATTTTATATTATTTGTTTTTGTTTTGTTATCATTTGTCTGTTTGATTTTTCATTTATTATTACTTATGTCAATTTATTATTATTTGCTATTTACCTGTTTGTTTATTATTTAACTATACTTATGCATTTATTTATGTATTTTATTTGTTATTTACATTATTATAGTTTTTATTTATTACTTTATTATTATTATTATGATTTTTTTCGCATTCGACCTAGATATGAACCAAAAGGTCTCCTGTCGGCATGCTCCGCCTTTGTAATCCTTTGATATCCAATTTGCAATTCCGTCCGGGCTGTGTGATTTTATGAGATTTTCTGACGTCAAGGTTCATTATTTGATCCCTTATTTATTTCTGTGTCACAATTATTTCTTTCATTGGGGGAATCTTTCTCCCTTTACTTTATCCCAAATGTGTATGTTTTCTTTAGATAACACAGATTTGAAATGTTTGTTGATAATTTCAGCCATTTCTATATCCTCTGTGTATTCCATGTTCCCTTGAGATAGTTTTACTATTTCCTGTTTAATTTTTAGTTTACAATTCCCATAATTATAGAATAATGTAGCTTAATCTTTATATTTATGTATTATGTCTTTTTCATATTTAATTTTTTCTTACCTGCGTATTTTTACATCTCTATTTCTTAGTTTGATATATATTTGCCACTTTCTAGTTTTTTCATCTTTTCCAACCTTTGTTTCCTTTATATTTTGCCTCATTATTTTTCTTTTGTTATACCAGCACTTAATGTACATTTTTTTCTGTTTTTGTTTTGGTATATATATCCACTCCTTCATTATAGATTTCTTTTAAAGTCGTCTATTTCTCTTCCACCTATGTTCCTTCATTAAAGAATTTTTCCCTACTCGCTTTTTGAAAGAAATGTCTAAGTTTCCCAAAATCCGTTTTGTTATACATCATTCTTCCTTTTCTGTGTTTCTCGTTTCTCCCCATGTATATTTCCTCTTTTAGTTCGAGCTCAAGTAGTATGTGGTCAATCTTCCCAGTTGATGTCTTGTATTCAATTTTATCCACAATATCAGGCTCTAATGTAAATTTTAAATCTAGTCTCAACGGTTATTCGTTATTTCTATATCTGGTATTTTCTTTTACCCATTGAGTCATTGTGTATTCAATGGTCATGTCCAGTAGTATGTTTCCCCAAAGGTCATCTCCACTTTTCACAGTCATCTCTTCCAAACATACTTCTTTAGAGTTAAAGTCACCCATAGTTACTAGATTTCCTCCTTTCAGCATTTCATTTAATGTATGCCTTGTGTCTTCCAACATTTTGAAATGGTCACTCTCCAAGAACGTGCTTTCGGGGGCACATAGATCACCACAAATTTTCTACTTTTCATGACATTGTTTTCAATTTTTTTCATGATCAACTCCACATTATCTTTTCCTTCTGTGATCTTCGTCACATTTAAGCCCTTCTTAGTCAAAAGCATGACTCCTCCATCCTGTTTTTTCTCTCTATTTTTCATCCAATGATCATACAAACCTTGCCCAACACTATTTGGTGGTAGTGGACCTTTCAATTTTGTCTCCACAATTCCCATTATATCTGTTTTTTCTTCCACCAGATGGTTCTTTTAATTCATCTAATCCTGAAATCAGACCAACTATGTTGGCATAAGTTACTCTAATCATTATTTTTTTTTCTTCCTTGTTTTCTGTTTCATGCGCTTCTTTTCTTTTGATATGTTATTTTCTCAGCCGCAAGTTCAGCACTCTCAAAAAAAAAAAAAAAAAAAAAATCCTCGTTCTCGGTTCTTTTCTCTCTTTTATTTATTTATTTATTATTAGCTTAATTTTCTTTTGTAATTTCTCTCTCTTTTTGCTCATCGCTCATTTACTTTTTTATCTATATATTTCTGTAATTTTCACTTTTGCCAACTTTGCTGTTTTTGCTAATACTTCTGCTATCATTTGTAACCTTAGTTTAATTTTAGAGGTCGATTCTTTTCTTTTGATTATTGTCTTCAATTTTCTTTTCTATTTCTTCCCCTCATCCTGCACTTCTTTCAGAAATTCTTTTTCTATTTCTTTCTCCTCTTTTTCTCTTAAGTACCTAGCTAAATTGTGTTTTTCCTTTATGCCATATACCACTTTGCACTTTTTTTTTCACTGTGTCCATGACCCAATTTTCTTTCTCTTTGATTACTTTAATAACTGTTTCCTTTGCATTTTCTTGTACTTGTTGTTGGCCAATTCCTTTGAAAGCTCTTTTTCATTTTTCCTGATCTAATTTCCATTGGCTTTTAAATTTTTTTTAAGATATGTCCCCCTTATACTATCTCCAACTTTCTCATTCACCGCTTTAAGTTGTTTGTTTATCTCTCCTTTCAAAGACTCATTTTTGCTAGTATCTTCATTTTTCATCCTTTCATTTTTATTTTTACTACGTTTAATTCTTTTTTATGTCACTAAGCTCTCTATTGGTTTCTGCATTTTGTTTTTTCAACACACTTCTCTATATATTACAAGACATTCATCCCTTAGTACTATGATCTTCTTCTTTAATTCTGTAATCTCTTGATTCCATGAGATATTTCTATACCTCATCTCCCTTTCTAAATCTATAATTTTACCCAATCTTCTATCATCACTTGCCAAGCCGGAAAAAAAACAAAATAGCTTTCCTCTTTATGCCTTTCATTTGATATGGGGTCTCAATATTACAAATTTTCTTAGGGATAGCACCTAACGGGGATTCCACCCTGCTTACACCTAGTCCTCTTTTGATTGCTTTGCCATATATCTGTCTGGCTTGACCATCCTTCATTTTTGTTTCTTTGTCACTCACCAATTTCACTCTATTAACTCATTTCGGACACCCTTAAGCTTTCTTCTTCCCACATGAATACAAAAGTAGCGGCTCATTTCCTCCAACTAAGCGAAAAAGCGCTATTCTCCAGAGCTCGTTCTGGACGTCCGTTCCAGTCGGTGGTTCGTTCGAGTGTGTGTGTGTGTGTGTGTATGTGTGTGTGTGTGTGTGTGTGTGTGTGTGTGTGTGTGTGTGTGTGTGTGTGTGTGTGTGTGTGTGTGTGTGTGTGTGTGTGTGTGTGTGTGTGTGTGTGTGTGTGTGTGTGTGTGTGTGTGTGTGTGTGTGTGTGTGTGTGTGTGTGTGTGTCTGTTTCCACTTCCATGGGGACCTCTCTTCTTTGGCTGGACTGACCTTGCTTCTCTCTTTTTGTACCAACTCTTACTGTCCTTTATCGCTTCCGGATTGTTTGCCGCGTCATCCTTGACCCTCCCGGGCCTAGGATTTTTTTTAACTGAATTGAAGAGCCTGAAATTAATCAGAATAAAATCTAAAAGTCCCTTCGGGACCGTAGGAGCTAATCAACAAGGCTTTTTGAAAGAGCTAGCTCCAATCACTTAGATCTGAGGGCTTTACTCATCTCTATAGAATCGCTTAGCAGAAGCTGTTGTGTCGCGTTAGTTTCGTCCTCGCATCGTGAGCCTCTTGGCTATATTTCTTGTCTCTTTGAACTACTGGTGTCTGTCACCGGCTATCCATGCACTTTTGTAATAATAACGGTTTCACCTTAAATATATGAATAGGTCGACTCTTAGAAACCAACAAAGATCGTCTGGTGATGAACAGAATAAACTTGAGTAAAAGAGTACCTGTACTTTTTCTTACATATTGTAAATTTATCAATATATATATATATATATATATATATATATATATATATATAGATATATGTATGTATATATATGTATGTATACATACATATAAATATATATATATATATTGTATATATATATATATATATATATATATGTACGTATATCTATACACTGACGTATACATACATATACAGTATTATACACACACACACATTCAGTGGTGCGGTTGATAGAGTCCCCGAGTGCCACTACGGCGGTCCGGGTTCGAATCCTGCCCAGGGCTGAAATAATTTCAGTATTGCTGCGCTTCGAGTCGTTATTCCAACTCTCGTGGACTGGGATTTGGGTGTGTGTGTGCGTGTAAGGTCAATATCACCAATAGATCGGTCATACCAGCTCTGAGCTGTCTTCCGGGAGAGAAATGGCTGTCACACACACACACACACACACACACACACACACACACACACACACACACACACACACACACACACACACACACACACACACACACACACACACACACACACACACACACAAACACACACACACACACAAACACACACACACACACACACACACACACACACACACACACACACACACACACACACACACACACACACACACACACACACACACACACATATATATATATATATATATATATGTATATATATACATATATATATATATATATATATATACAT
>NC_134783.1:4442500-4457500 GCF_046742065.1 Oratosquilla oratoria
CTTCCTTAATCCCTCCTCTGATCCTGCTACAAACGCAGTGTCGTCAGCAAACAACAACTGTTTTTTTCCCACTTTTCTCCATTTTCTTACCATCTCCAACCCCTGACCTACTACCCTTGTATTCATCTCTCCCACCACCTTGACGAAGTCCCACCTTTACCTCAAACCATTCACTCTCTCCATTTCTAATCCTAACACAAGCTCTACCACTCTCGTAAAAAATCTTGACTGCTCTTATCAGCTTTCCTCCTATCCCATATACCTGGAACACCTCCCACAGTGCCTTCCTGTCTACTCTGTCGTAAGCCTTTTCCAAATCCATAAAAACCCTCAAAAACATCCTTACCTTTTCCTATAGCTTTCTCACATATCTGCCTTACCATAAAAACCTGATCTACACAACCCCTACCTGTCCTAAAACAACACTGTTCCTCACCAATTACTCCCTCTGTTCCTCTCCTAATCCTCTCAATCAAGACACTCCCATAAGCCTTCGCAACTACAATCAACAAGCTGATCCCTCTGAAACTACTACACTCACACTTATCCCGTTTCCCTTGTAAAGTGGAACTATACAGGCAGTCCTCCAGTCCTCCGGCACTCTACCTTCTCTTAAACAAACATTAAATAACCTCACCAGCCAGTCCACCATAAATATACCTACTTTCTTCAGACATTCTGCATGACATCCATCTAACCCATGTGCCTTACCTGCTCTCATCGTCTTAACAGCTGCTTTCACTTCATCTATCCCTATTTCTCCTCCATTTTCCTCACTCATCACTCTCATTTTCTTAGCGCTTCCCACTGCAACTACCTTTCCCATTCTATCCTCCTTCACATTTAGCAACTCCCCTAAATACTTTGCCCACCTTCCTCTCACTGTCTTCTCTTCCATTATCATATCTCCATCTGCACCTTTTATCTTTTCTTCTCTACTTGATTCGCCTCCTCTTTTTTTTTCTTTCCAAAACATCGTTTTATTTCTTTCCAATTTTTCTGTCATATTCCTACCCCATTTCACATCTGCTATCATCTTCGCTTCCTTTATCTTATGCTTAACTTCCCTTCTCTTTACTTTGTACCTCTCATACGATTCCCTCATCCTAAATTGTAGCCAATCTATGAAGGCCTGCTTCTTCTCTTTTACACTATTCTTTGCTTCCTCATCCCACCACTCACTACCCTTCCTTCTATTTCCTCCCGCCCTCCTTGTTCCACACACCATCTTTGCACACCTTATGACTTCCTCCTTGAACAATCCTCTCCTAGTTCTACTCTATCCTTCTCTCCCTCCCACCCCTCTCTCAGCTTCTTCTTATACTCCTCCTTTTCTTTCTCGTTTAAGCAGTTCAGTCTAAGTACCTCCCTACCTTCTGCCCTTTTCCTCTTTCTCCACCTATTCTCCACTCTCAATTTACCTTCCACCAGAAAATGATCTGATATTCCCCCTTTCTCTCCCCATAGAACATGTACATCCTAAACTCTTCCTACCATACTCCTGGTCACCACTATATAGTCCATTAACGCTCTATCTGCCACATTTCCATCCACCACCCTCTCCTATGTGTATTTATGCTTGACTTTCTTCCTAAACACTATTTGCTATCATCAACTCTCTTACAAGACACATCTCTGCCATCAATTCTCCACTACGATTTTTACCTGGAACATCATACTTTCCTACCCTAGCATTAAGGTCTCCCAATACAACTACATTTACATTTCTCGTTAATCTCTCTACGCACTCATTTAAATCTACCCAAAAATTCTCCCTTTCCTCTACGCTTTTCTCACTACCAGGCCCATACGCACTTACAAAAACCCACATATCCCTTCATAGTTTCACCTTCATACACATCAACCGTGAAGAAACTCCTTCCACTATACTACACGCTTACCCATCTCTTCACTTTCTAGTATAGCCACCCCTTCTCTCCCTCTTCCCCTCTTCACTCCTGATACCCTCCCAACCACACTCCAAAACTAACACTCACCCCTCCCCTTGATTAAACACACACACACAAACACACACACACACACACACACACACACACACACACACACACACACACACACACACACACACACACACACACACACACACACACAAGTCTCCACAGGCCAAATAATTGTGTCTAATAAAGGGAGAACTCGGATGAGTTACCAACATGGAAGCCATTTGGCTTGACTAGAGTTGAGCTAAGGCTCAAATATTAGTTACTTAATTACACAATTTTAAACTCTTAAATTGCATATCTATAATCTATGTCCAAGTGGACAAAGAACCATAGGAGAAATTAAATGAGCAATACTGATGTCTTGTGGGATCATGCTTCGACCGTTGCAGTCGAACGGGCAACGTGGGCTGGCTGATGATCTCGGAGATAATTGTCTTGACCGTACGCGACCTGAGAGATGAGGTCTTGAGCGGGCTCACTACCATGAAACTCTTCATGTGTGCGTACGTCCGTGTGTACTGGTGTTGGCTGTTATGTACACAGACGTGTTGATATGCAACGTGTGCAACATGAATGCTCGGTCCGGCTGCCATCCGGTGACCTCACCTGGGATGCTCGTATAGGGCATAATCAACATAGTGGCATAGACACGATATATGTGGAATTTGAAGGTACCATATGAGATAAATGGAAACCATGATGAAGATAGATATGATGACATGATGAAAAGTAGATACAATTCAGTTCACCCAAGGATATGATCTACATAGTTGGTATTTGTCTTAGACTGTATCTAGGAAGAGGAGTAGGAGTTGGGGTGGGTGGGGTGGAAGAATCTTGAGCCGGAACGAGTGCTGGAGCAGGTGAGGAGATATGTATGAGGCCGAGGCCTAGGGGAACAATCTTGCAATTGTCTATATGGAGGATCTTTTCTGCTGAGTGTTGCGAGCAAGCGTGTTGGAAGCAAAGGGTTTTGTTATATTTATTTGATAGGATGTCAAGAACGCAAAATGGTCCTGTGAACTTTTTCAGAGTTTTGATGTAGGAGTATGGTTTTGTTCGTACACAATGTCTCCAATTGCAATGTTGCAATGCCTTACTCCTGAATTATGGAGCCGTACCATATCCCTTTTTGAGAGAGTAATGGAGTCCTGAATTCTCTTGATGATAGTATTTAAATTTTGAATTTTGTTTTATTTATTTGATAGGATGTCAAGAACGCGAAATGGTCCTGTGAACTTTTTCAGAGTTTTGATGTAGAAGTATGGTTTTGTTCGTACACAATGTCTCCAATTGCAATGTTGCAATGCCTTACTCCTGAATTATGGAGCCGTACCATATCCCTTTTTGAGAGAGTAATGGAGTCCTGAATTCTCTTGAAGATAGTATTTAAATGTTGAATTTTGACCTTAACATAATCACTGAAGTTATATATGGGGGGTAAGTATGAAGTGAGACGATCATGTGGGAGCTTTTTATCCGAACAAGAAAGGACAAATGTGGAGACTCCGATATTAACCTATTAATTCCACTGTTCACGGAGGCTTGGATCATTGGTCCATGTTCATCCCAAGATGATTGTACATCTGAGGCAAGGTAGCAGAGAACATTAAGTATTTTCCTGTTTTGACGCTCCACTAGTCCGTTGGAGCTAGGGTGGTAAGGTAAGGTGTTACATTTTTTATGCTAAAAATGTTGCAAATGTTTGTGAGTATGTCATTGTTGAATAAGGTACCGTTGTCTGAGATGAGTGTTTTTGATGCTGTATATGGGCATATGACCTTATCAACCATTGTCTGTGCGACTCGTTATAAACTCTTGTCTTGCAGTGGTCAGAGAATGGAGAAATGGGAGAAATGATCTACACAGACAAAGAGGTATTGGTTTCCGCTAGGGGTACGTGGCAATTTAGGAAGATTGGGAGAAATGGTCTCGAAGGGCTTGCTAGGGGCTGAATATGTTGTAATTGGAGCTTGACCGCTAATGTGACCTTTGTGGGACGCGCATGAATGACAAGCATCTACGTGATCGTGGATATTTTTCCTCGTGGAGGGCCAGAAATATTTCAATCTGGCTTGTGAGAGACACTTGTCCTTTCCTGGGTGACCAGCAATGTGTGAGCCATGTATCAGCTTCAGTACTTTAGAAATGAGTTCCGTAGGAACCACGAGGTGAAGCACTGAGCGCTTAGGTTCGTGTTTGTTTTTGAGTGTTGTTTTGTAATAGTTCTTCGTCTATCATGGTGTAGTTTTCGATGTTTGGAGGGAATTCATCAGTGTTCGTTGCATTACCTGAAGTAAGGAAATATATTACGCGTTTTCAAATGGGGTCGAATGTGTGCTAGCGTAAGGTTTACTGGAGTTGACACTTGATATATGGTCGCTACATGTCTACTTAGGGCGTCAGGAACGACATTCTCTTTGCCGTGGGCATGAATTCTTGAATCGTAAGGAACCAACGTGCTAGTTTGTCTGTGAGACTTTTTCCATTGAAAAGTTGCAGAATTGGTTGGTGATCTGTGTGTATATGTATCTCATAGCCAAGTATGATTTCTTTGAAGTGTTTGAGTGCCTAAATGATAGCTAGCTCTTCGATCTTGGTGACTCAGTAATTTTGTTCATGTTTGTTAAGTGTGTGGCTAGCATAGGTCGGGGAACGCTAGGGCAGGCGCCGTTGTTAAGGCTGTTTTTAAGTCATTGAATGCTTCCTCTTGGTCAGGTGTCCAATTAAAGGGAGTGCCCTTCTTAAGTAAGGCGGTTAAGGATGCTGCTATGCCAGCGTATCCTTTGATAAACCGTCTATAAAACCTGAGAGACCAGGGAAGGATCGGATGTGATCAGGAGAAGTAGGGCGTGGAAACTGTATGACTGCTTTGACCTTGTCCTGCGAGGTTAATATGCCTTGTGAGTTAAGGACGGGCCCTAGGAAGCGTATTTCTTTCTGCAGGAAGGAACACTTCTTAAGCTTCAATTTAAAACCTACCTTTGCTAGCCGGGAAAGGACAGTTTCAAGCATGTGTAAGTGTTCACTGATAGATTTGGAAGCTATGATATTGCCACCTAAGTACATGAATACTGAGTGTCCTATGATTCTTTCTAATACTGTAGACATGAGACGAGTGAAGACAGAGGGCGCCGAAACAAGTCCCATGGCAAGGCGTTTAAATTGATAGTGTCCATTGTTTGTGCTAAAAGCTGTGAGAGGTCTGGACTGTGCATCAAAGGGGATTTGGAAATAACCCGACATGAGGTCGAGAGTTGTATAGACTGTTGTTTTCATACATGGAGTGTAAAATGTTGTGTAGATGAGAGAGTGTATTTCTTTCGGGTATAGTGAGTTTGTTGAGTTCCCTGAAATCAACAAACAGACGGAATGAACCGTCGTGTTTGGGAACAATGAAAAGAGGGAAATTCCATTCCGACAGGTTGGGCTCTATAATATCCTGTTTGATCATATTTGTGATGAGATCGCCTACAATGTTTCGTTTACTGTGTGATAATCAGTATGTATGGATGTACAGTGTTTTTGTATTTTCCCGAATGGGTATAGGGTGTTCAATGAGGTTTGTGAGTCGAAGAGGTTCACCTGGTAACGCGATTGCCTGTCTGAATTTGTTACAGAGAGTGAGTAAATAAGCTTGAGCACCATGGAAATCTACGGGATTTACATGAGAAGTTTGAATGGTCTCCTGTGCCTTGAGCACGTTGGAGGTAACTGCGCATATTTGAGAAGGGGTTTCGTTTTCCAGTATTTGTATACGTGATAGGTATACAAGGAAATAACAAATGTTTTTGGGCTGATGATAACTGCATGAATGGGAGTGAAAGTAGATACAACTTGAGAGACAGGGCAGATTGCAGGTTGAACTCTTGCATGAGAGGTAAAGTGTCTGTGTCAAACGCTGATTTGTTTTCGGTACACAAAGTGTGCTTTGTGTTGCGTTTAGCCGACTTTGAAATGTGAGCTGCGTTCTTACGTCTGTTGCCCGTGTGATGCATGTCACTTGATGTGGGCATGTTTGGAGAGGTGGAGTGTTGTAGTGGAGCATGAATGTGTGAGCACGTGTCTGTTTGCTTTGTGTCTGCCTGCTCTAGTCTGGCCACGTGTGTTTTGTTGGCTGTTTGTGTGCTCGGGGATTCAAGTCAGGAATGAAATAGTTGGCATATAGGATGCCGTGCTTGGCAGAATATATGACAATGGCGATCTGCTGCATCCAGGTTAAGCCTATGAGGATGTCAGCAAAGAAATAGACATCAGCTATGTAGACCATAAGTGGGATGTGTGGGCATTGAACTTGGAGGGAAATGTCCAACGAGAATTTACTAAGGATAGGGAGGGGTACACCATCAATGTTAGCTAAATGAATATCAAAGGGCTCTAGGATCGTGACTCTCTTAGTTTTTAAACGGAGGTTGTCGAAGGTGAATGTGGACATTATGTTCACTGGGAAGCCAGTGTCTAAGAATATGGTTAGTTTGCTGTTGCTTGTAGTAGCCTTGAAAACCACGGAATGTAAGGAATTGTCCGGGTTAGTCATGGTAAGCACGGGGAGAATGTGTGAGCCAAAGTCCTTGTATAATTGAGCTCGTGTGTGGGTGCGTGTGTTGCTCCTGTTTGGCAGTCATGCTGAAGTAGTATGGTGTGCTTTCCTGGTAGGGGAGCGTTGTGGTGAAAGATGTTCCCGCTGTTTTTGCGCTTGGAGAACGCGACAATGTTCAGTGGTGTGGTAGCATGCACCGTGGAAATAGCATTGACGGGTTGGCTGTGTTAGGTATCTGTAGTAGCATCTGCTCGTGGTGTGTCCGGGTTTGTTACAGTAAGTGCAAAAGAAATATTTTCGTGAGGGTGATCGTTGGCGCGAGCGTGTGCGTGGGCGTGACATTTGTCTCAATCTATTGGTTTCGGAGTGAGATGCATTGACCTGTGCTATTGTGAGGGTGTGAGTAGGGGTGAGAGGAAGAGATTGGCTGTAGATGAAGAGAGTGTCTGAATTTTTTCTAGAGAATTCTGCCAATGTGGTACCTGGTATAAAAGTGAATTTACCAGCTGCTTGGAGTGTGTCTGGGTGGAGCTGTGAGAGTAGACGGAAAAATGCGACGAGGGAGACAAGGTGTTCGAGTTTGATCTTGCCATCCATTACCCAGGCAGGGTGGGTGAGGCTTTCCCTAAATTCACTTTTGAAGTCACTAGCTATTTTGACTGCTCGTGTTTTTCTTTTGTATGGTCCGGTATGGTATGTCTTGGCTAGAGCGTAGTGTGGTGAAAGGGAACTGAGTTGGTTGAATTTAGCGAAGTACTTTTGAAATTGTTTGAGAAAGTTATCATATTCATTGTTTCTTGGAAAATGTCATTGTACAATGTCTCTTGCTAGTGTATCATTGAGGTCAATTTTCGGTGTGAGAATAGCGATCTTGGTCTTGTCGTCCTTTGTGCCTGTCCGATCTATTTCTGATTGTACGTCAACCAAAAGCGTGTGGAGTGGGACGTTGAAACCGTTAAATTTGGGTAACGTGTTTTCATGTTTAATGAGTGTGAGTATGTTTTTCGTGGGTGATACTGGTTGGTGGGTTGGAGTTTGTATTTGACATCTTGGAACTATAGCGTGTGTAATAGCCTTGTGTCGCGTTAAGTTTCTGGACCGCGTTCTAGCACTGAGAGGTCTAATACACCGTTGAAATACTTGGTGAACGTAAGGTGAATTGTAACTACTTACCAAAGTTGAAAATGTGGAGTTTAGTTTGCGAAGCAATGATGCTGAGGGCGGTGATAGGGTGGGAGACGCAGATGATGGAGCTGTGAACAAAAGTAGTAGTATAAATATGTGTACCCAAATAATACGAGAAAAAAAAAAGGGAGAGAAATTTAATATATGTGGAGGACTTGTAGAAGGACTGCTAATTCCTTGGAGTGTTGGCGGGTTGGACAGTTGAATGGGTTTAGGTGGAGCGTAGCAGGTGGGTCGAGGAAAATGACGGCGTCCTTTGTCATGAGGTTCTGTCCGAGTTCGCGGGAATGTTGGGCGCAGAGACAGGAATGGTCCTGGGGGTTGTGTTGGTCGACGTGGTAGGCGGGGGTTTTGTCCGGCCGCGCTGAAGAGTTCGGCGTGATGACGGGCGGGGTTTTGTCCAGCCGCGCTGGAGTCTTTGGTAAGATGACGACGAGGTTGTGTCCAGCCGCGCTGGAGTCTTGATGGTGTCGCTGGGCTAAGTTCGAAGCAAAGTGGATGGGCTTTTGTCTCGTTGCAGGAGTAAGGGCTTGTCTAGTAGTAGGCGCTAGGTTGATATGAGCTGTAGTTCCGCTTCTCACGCTACTCGGAAATATTGGTTGTCGCTAGTCCCGCCGCTGTTAACCAGAAAAAAAAGGTTTGTCATCAGTAGTTCACAACATTTTTTGTATAGAGGAGTATTTTGGGTAGCGTAGTCGCTCATTGAGACGCGGCAGCGAAGGTTCAGCAGGACAGTGAGCCGGTTGAAAGAACGGAGATAGTTCTTACTTTATTTATATCAATTTGGTACTAGCAAAAACCCTTCTGAGTAAGAATATGTCAATGTAAGAGGCCGGTAGTGTACGAATGGAAATGAGCTAGGGCAGTAGAATAACTCAGACTCGACGCCTCCGAAGAGGGCAATGTTATGTCTAGGTGAGGGCGACGTTTTGTCTATGTAAACACACCGACGGTGGTGACTGTTTTTATAATCGCTTATGAATCACAACATTGTAAGCGCAGGTTACCTTCGTTTGACTAATGCTGAGAAAAGGCTTTCCGGATTGGTGCAAGGTGGAGAAGGAGGAAAAAAACTATTGGTGCATGAATTCAAAGTCACGCCCATAAGGAGTGACATTTATTTGAGAAGTCACCGGGGATTGGTTTAGAAATTAGTGACGTCAGACGATCAGCGTAAGATACGGGATCTCTTGAGACGTTCTATAGATAAGATATAGAGAAGATATAGTGAGAAGATATAGAGAGGTTGTGGAGAGAGTAGAAAATAGTGAGACTACAGGAAAAAGAAGGCATTGGGCCTACTACTTAAGAGGAACTTGAATATTAGTGAACCTCACGTAACGAGAGGCAAGGGGCCTCGAGACGAGTGATATTACAAGTCAAATTTAAGTGACAGTGGTGACTAGGGGAGGTGAAAGTGGCAGCGGTGGGATGAACGATCTGGGTGTTAAACACCTCCGAAGAGAAGTGGCGCCTGAAGTCTACGGGAACAAGACAACCAAAATCAAGAGTGTATTACGACTACGAGAGAAATCTACAACTTCAAGTAACTGCTACGTTGGGAACAAGCATTCTTCAAGATTCTTCAAGGAGATCATCATCTACAAGGCGGTCTTCAAGGCAGAGTGTGTGATGGAGGAGGAACAACGTCGTTGAGGAATGACAAGACCGTAGAAGGACGTCAAACCAGACATTGACATCACGAAGCGACATCGCAAGCAGCCAGGCTAAAGCAAGGTATTAGTAAAGTATGAGTACCCCTCAGAATTCTAACGTGTTGAGACACGAAATTCACACATCAAATACAAATATTCCAAAATTCACAGGAGAGTCTAACACATATGGTGTAAACAAGTTCCTAAACCTCATTGACACTCTTATAGTTAGTAAAAATATAACAAACGAGAATCGTAAGATTGAGATTCTCAAGGAGAATATAGATCCAGAGCATGGAAGGGCGAGGTTTGTCATTAACTTCCAGCAAATGGAATCAATTAATCAATATGATGATTATAAGAAGGCATTTATCAAGCATTTCATGTCCAAATGTGATCAGGATCCTATTAGATCATTGGTAAAAATGATTAAGGAAGTTAGGACAAGTGAAACTGACACAGAGTACTTAGCTAGATTAGATAGATGGTCAAAAGACATGAATTCTATCTTGAAAGATTCAGACTGGATAGAAAGATCTAGTGAGAAGATGAAAATCTCACAGGTAATCAAATTGATTACATTTAGCTTATTGGCAAAGAATTCTGATGACTTAACAGCAGAAAGGCTGTACAAAGATTTAAAATCAAATATCTGTTTAGGAGAAGTAGATTATCTTCTTCAAGGATACAGTGAGACCAGAACAATAAACCCATATGTAATGCCTATAAATCAACATAGCCAATATAGGAACTCTAGAGAGTTTAAGAAAACAGAAGTAGGACATAGGCGGCATGCTAGAAGTCCATCTAGGGATAGGGATACCAGAATCCTTTGTTTTAATTGTAATGCATGGGGACACAAGGCACAAGAATGTTTTTATGGGATTATTTGCAGAAATTGCAAATACGAAGGTCACAATGAGTATCAATGTAGGAACCCTCCATTCTGTATTTACCATAATAAAATCGGACACAGAACTCATGAGTGCCGAAATTTTCGGGTACCCCCAGGGCTAAGAGGAAAACCCCCAGACACAGAATAAACCATTTCAGACCTCCCCATATATATACCGATAGGCGGTATTGTGTTAAATATGGGAATGCAAGGGAGATGAAAGAAACTGACAAACTGATAATTACTGTTGGTAAAACTTCTGTAGGACCTCTCATTGCGGGTAAAGTGTTCAATAAGCCTATTCAAATTTTTATTGATACAGGGTCTGTAGTTAATGTAATTACTAGTAAAGTTTTAAACCAGTTGAACCCAGGAGTGAAAATGTTGGAACCAATCCGTTATACATTGCAAGGTGTAACTGGAAATCAGTTAAAAACATTAGGCAAGATTGAGCTAGAAGTTGCCTTATATACAAATGAACAATTGTACATCCCAGTGATAGTGGTAGAAGAGTCTGTTTTTCCAGGAGATTTATTGATAGGATTTGCAACTATGAGAAAAGAAAACATGGTAATTTGTCCTGCTGACTTAGGAATTTTAGTGAAGTCACAGTTAATCCCATTCTTAAATCAACCAGACTTAAGACCAGTGACAGGAATCAATGAATCCTTAGATAACATTTCTATCCTAGATAGCGAGGCCGAGCGGTCCAACCCTACAGAAAGTAAAACAATTTGTGAACCCAACTCAGAAGTTCAGGAAATCCCAGAGATTACTAAATTATTAACCACAGATGCCTTGAGAATTGCAGATTGCGGATTAACAAGGTCGACATTGTTACATCCCATGTCAATTAATAAGGTTGAAGTGTGTTTGAAAGGAATCAATGTAGACTCTGAAGTAATTACAGTCCCAGAATCAGTTAAACTTAAAGGATTGAAGTGGGACTCAGGGATTTATAAGACAAATAAGAACAGAGTAGAAGTATTAGTAATTAATACTATGAATAAAGAGATAGTTTTAAAGAAAGGTACACAAATAGGATGTATTCAGGTGTGTACTAAACCTATTAAGATTTTAAATGAGAATAGTGAGGAGATAGAATTACCAACTTCATCAATTTGTTCAGTACAAGAAGGCATAGACTTAAGAAATAGATATAAAGAATTATTACAATCAACTAATTGCCCTGAGTTGGATGAAGCTTTATTTGCTTTGCTTATGAAACATAAAAAAGCAATTGCTTTGCCGGGGGACGCCTTAGGCAAAACAACTGTTTTAAAACATCACATTAAGTTAAAACCAGGAACACAACCTATCTACATACCAGCCTACAGAGTTCCTCACTCTAAATTAGCTGTAGTAGATAAACTCATCACTGAAATGTTATCACAGGATATTATTGAACATAGTAAAAGTGAGTGGAATTTTCCGTTGATCCTAGTACCAAAGTCTGATGGGACTATGCGACCAGTTATTGATTACAGGGAACTGAATAAGCACACCATTCGTGACAGGTTACCATTACCCATTATCGGTGACATTTTGAGAAGTTTGGGAACTGAGAATAGATATTTTAGTACTATAGATATCAAATCAGCTTTTTGGCAAATAGAATTGCATGAAGATTCAAGAGAGTTCACAGCATTTTCTACTACAACAGGACATTATGAGTTCAAGAGAATGCCATTTGGGTTATGTAATAGTCCATTAACTTACATGAGATTAATGAATACTATTCTAGATGGATTGTTAGGAAACACTGCCAGTGTATTTCTAGATGACATTTTAATAGTTTCTCAGACTGCAGTGGAGCACTTTAAGAAATTAGATTTGATATTCTCAAGACTAGGAGAAGCTGGGTTAAAAGTAAAACTTGAAAAATGTAAGTTCTTGCAAGACAGTGTCATTTACTTAGGACATAAGATAGACAGACACGGACTAAGTACAGTAAATTCAAAGGTGGACGCTGTCAAGAATTTTCCAGTTCCGACCAATGTAGACAAGGTTAGGAGCTTTTTGGGATTAACAGGATATTATAGAAAATTCATTCAAAGTTATGCTGACATTGCTAATCCACTAAGTTCTTTGTTGAGAAAGGACTCAAAGTTCATATGGGGACCTGCGCAACAGCAAGCTTTTGACAAGTTGAAAGATAAACTCACAAGTTCACCTATTTTAATTTTCCCCGACTATGAAAAAGAATTTATTCTTTGTACTGATGCGTCTGACATAGGGTTAGGAGGCATACTAATGCAAGAGAGAAATGGAACTTTTAAAACCCATAGCTTACACATCCAGACTTTGTAATAGTGCGGAGAGAAACTATTCTATAACTGAAAGAGAAACTTTAGCAGTAATTTATTCTTTAGAAAGTTTTAGGGATATGATACTAGGGTATCCCATCAGAGTTTGGACTGATCACACAGCTATTCAGAACTTATTTAAGCATAAGAATCTTAGAGGCAGACTTGCTAGATGGTTTGCGATACTTCAGTGCTATGATGTTCAATTTAATTATATTCCGGGTAGAAGGAATGTAGCAGATCCACTTTCTAGAAACATTAGTCAACCAATGACTGGGACTGGATTGATTAATTTTGTTTGTAGTATAGAAGAGTTAGTAACTTTAGATGAAGAAATGCTAATAAGAGAACAGAGAGATGATGAGACATGTGATTCAATAATCAAGCATTTGATGAACCCAAGAGGAGATCCTCCAAAGCTACCAAAGGGGTATAAGATAGAGGAATTTCATTTGATTAATGGAATTTTGTATAGGAAAACATTTGTAAATGGGAAAGATATTTCTAGAGGTCAAGTAAATCAGTTGGTTATACCACAAACTCTGGTAAATGAGATATTGAAGTTACTTCATGATAGTGATTGTAGTTCACATCCTGGAAAGGATAAAACTTATAGACAAGCACAACTTAAGTACTTTTGGTTAGGTATGAAGAAAACTATATATGATTATATAGAAAAATGTGTAAAATGTGTAAAGGTGAAAGGAAATACACCAAAACCTGCTCCTATACTCACCTATCCCATTCCACAGAAACCTTGGGAAAGAGTTCACATGGATACTTTGGAATTACCACTAACCGAGAACGGCTTTAAATACCTATTTGTTGCTATTGATTATTTTTCAAGATTTTGTATATTACAACCCATAATCAATAAGAAAGCTGAAACTATTGCTTCCGTAATCTATGATCAGATAATCTGTAATTTTACTACACCTAACATCCTAGTTTCAGATAATGGGACTGAATTTAATAACAAAATCTTGGAAAATCTATGTAATGTGTTCCACATCAAGAAAGTCAATATACTCGTTAACCATCCCCAAAGTAATGGAGTAGTAGAAAGGTTAAACAAAAAGATAATTATATGTCTTAGAACACTAATAAGTCCTCATAGTGTAACTTGGGATACTTGGATTCCTTGTGTTAAGTGTACTCTGAACAATCAAATTAATGTAGCAACTGGGGATACACCTCATTTTATAATTTTTGGGGAGGACAAAACTCTGCCATATGAAATGTTGACTGCAGAGCAAAAACCCATATATAATATGGATGATTATATATCCAATAGGATAAATACTCTTCAAAGTATTCACCAAAGAGTTAGGAAACATATGCAGGTGTATTCACAAGAGATGAGGGAACAACAACACAAAATAGCTCGTAAACTAGAATTGAAAATTGGGGAATTAGTAATGGTCAAAGCAACCTCACCCAATAATAAACTTTCACTAAGGTACACTGGTCCATATAGGGTAATTGATTCTGCAGGTGGAAACAAGTTTAAACTTAAACATTTAGAATCAAGAGAAGAATTGATAGGACATTTAGATGACATAAGGAAAATTAGCTTGCAGATCTATGAAGATGATTATAGTAATACTTTGTGCATAAATATTGATAACCCTGGAGAATATGGAGAATATTATAATGATATTTTTCAAGAGTTGAACATTAATCTTGATGTATTTTACAGATAGTATTGACCATTTGTATGTATTTGGGATGGGAGACCTAGACAACTGGAACTTTGTGTCAAGCAGATACATGGAAACCTAAAACCTAGGATCTGCTGTGGTCAGACTTGGAACCTTAAGGACTTAAGGACCTCTCATCTGAGTACACACATGAGTATTGTGACCATTTTAAAGTAATGAGACTGTCTTTGAAAATGAAGTGTGTTGGAAATAATATTGAACAAGAAGAGACACTCGAACTCTAGATTAGTGTGTTTTGCAAATTAATTGCTATTGAAAGATGATAAACCATTCAGAATTTAAAGTTAGTGCTCATAGTGAATTTTATAATCAATTACATCCTTACTGTAGACAATCTAAGAGAAAGCATGATCTCTTTTGTGTTTTGAGAGGCTTCACATGAACTCTCTGGTTAGGAATATGTCTGTTATGAACAATTGTCATTACCAACGAATTTTGGTAGACCAGATCCCTCATTGTAACATACAAGGATCTCATTACCTGTTTTTCCCAAACAAGACAAAGGTATCAATAAATTGTCCCGGGTTGAGTCCTAAATTGGATTTGGTTGAAGGTCTTGTCTCTATTCAAGATAACTGCGAATTGCATGCAGACACTATTTCCACCATTTCTAATACCCTTAATACAATGCATTTAACCGAGGACACCTACATTTCAACCTTCAACTTCACATTGCCTGAAAACTCCCTCCCTTGAAAATTAAGAGAAGACCATTGTCAAGATCTCCCTCAAATGAT
>NC_134783.1:4465000-4472500 GCF_046742065.1 Oratosquilla oratoria
AATCATAATACCACACTATAGTACCCGGTATTATATAGTACCTTCACTTTATATGGTACCTTCAATTTATACGTTACCTTCAATTATATGGTGTACCTTCAATTTATATGTTGCCCCGCATCTCCACCATTTTGTTATGCCATGACTTCCCAGGGCACGATGATCCCCGAGTATTCTAATTGAGGGCCCCAATATGGCGTAACAAAGTCCGAATTATGAGAGAGGACTTGGGCCCTTAAGTTATGTGTAATTATCAGTCAACTGTTTCTTAAGAGCATTCCACTATATTGTTTCAAATAAAGAGCAACAAAGGAAAATAGATTTAATTATAAATGAAAGCTTAAGCATGACAGAACAAGTCCAATTTAGAATAAGATGCTGCCGGCGAATGAGAATTGAAACATGGAAAAGCCGGCAGCTTTTAACAAGAGTATTAAAGAAAATAAAGATCTTTGCACAAGTATAACCATTACCATATAGACATAGACACACACGGAATAATATAATCAAAGTTAATTTACTCACTAGAGACCTAACTGCACTGGAACTAAAAATGTTTAATCTTACTTGACACAGGGTATTCTCACCAGTTCTTACCAGCTCGGTCCCTCCAGGCAATTGACTAACTCACCTGGCCGACCGCACACGTCACCTTCGGCCACCAATAAAGCAAAACTAAAGGCATCCACATTCTTTGTTACAAGATACAAATTTATATCTGACTGTACATGACGATTACATATAATTATTCATGTACTAGTGCGTTTAAGCATTCACATTACACCACCATACAAGGAATACATTCATCGTACGTTCGAACCTATTTGCTAGAAAAGGAAGTAAGTAGAATTGATCGAGCTGCCAGATTGGCGGAAAATTATACATTAACGCATAAATCAAGTAAGCCTCCTTCCCCTCCAGGCATTCCTCAACCTCAAGAGGGAAAGGTACACAAGGGTAAAGGTACCTGGACCCTGGGTAAAAGCAATACAGATGTGTTAAAAATTGGTTGCTTTTACTGTAAACAATTTGGGCACGTAAGGGCAAGGTGTCCTGAGTTGACTAGAGAGAAACGTGTTGCTAATGTAACTTTGCTTTCTGCAGATGTAAAGGAAAAAGGGGATGCTGATGTGGGAAGAGAACGCAGTCTGTTTAACCCATTTGTATTCCCTGGTACAGTGTCTGTCGAGGAGGATGGGCCCGGAGTGTCTGTAACTGTGTTGCGAGACACTGCTGCATCGCTCAGTATGGTATTACAAAGCGCTGTTCCTGACGTAGAACAGGCGTTGACGGGTGAGCATGTATTGATAAAGGGCGTTGGGGGGACAATGACGGTTCCCCTGTGTAAGTTGTTCCTCCGAACAGAATTATTATCTCGGCCTGTGTTGGTTGGAGTTGGAGAGACTTTACCTGTTGAGGGAGTGAGTTTCTTGCTAGGAAATGATATAGCGGGAAAGTTAATTGTGCCTGATCCCGTGGTGAGTACGACTCCACTGGAATGGGATCCTGCCGAGGGTTTGGAAAGCGAGTGTGGAGATATTTTCCCAGCATGCGCAGTTACTCGCAGCCAGGCAAGGATGAAAACCAGTGAAGAAACTGCTGATATGGATATTAGTAGTTTGTTTAATGTAGACTCTAGTACAGGACCTGCTGTTAAGCCAGATGAACTTGCTGATCGTGATGTGGATTCGCCTAGTCCCGGGGTTCTGCCGTGCAGTCTGACTAGTGTTAAGGTGAATGAAGCGCAGAGTAATGTAAGTGAACGTGTGGATTTAAGTGTTCTCCCAATGACTCGTAGTAATCTGACATCTGCCCAGAAAGCTGATAGGTCATTAATCCCATTATTTGCAAGGGCCATAGAAGAGAAGGACATCTCAAATGAAGCTACATGTTATTATACGCGTGATGATGTACTAATGAGAAAATATAGACCGCCAGATGTTCCTGCAAATGAGAGTTGGTGCGAGTTTCATCAGGTTATCGTTCCGGACGTGTATCGAGAGAAAGTCATCAGTCTTTCACATGACTACATAGGAGGACATCTGGGTGTGCAGAAAACTTTGGATAAGATTATCAAGTACTTCTATTGGCCTGGTATCCATAGACAAGTAGCACAATATTGTAAAACATGTGAAACATGCCAGTTGATAGGTAAGCCTAACATTGTTATTCCTCCTGCACCGTTGCAACCTATTCCCGTGGTGCCGGAACCTTTTACCCATGTGATAATTGATGTCGTGGGCCCGCTTCCTAAAACCAAAAAGGGGCATCTGTACATGTTAACCCTAATGTGCACTACCACCAGGTATCCAGAGGCCATTCCACTGCGTTCCATTACAGCCAGGACTGTGTTGCCAGCCTTGACAAAGTTCTTCACCCTATTCGGAATACCGAAGATTGTGCAGTCCGACAGAGGTACCAATTTTGTATCCAATATCTTCAGGCAAGTAATGTCTCTTCTTGGGATTAAACAATATATTGCATCTGCTTATCATGCCCAAAGCCAAGGAGCCTTGGAACGTTTTCATGGAACCTTTAAAACAATATTAGCAAAGTATGGTCATGAGACTGGAAATGAGTGGGATGTGGGTTTGCCATTCCTTCTATATGCGATCAGATGTGCTAAGCAATCTAGTCTCGGGTTTTCTCCAAGTGAACTATTGTTTGGCAGAGACATAAGAGGACCCATGAAGCTACTCCATGAGAGCTGGATAGACTTGGAGCATGCCGATAACTTGTCTGAGTATGTGTCTAAGTTAAAGGAAAACCTAGATGTGGTACACAGGTTTGCACAATGTAATTTAAAACTAAGTCAAGAAAATATGAAGGAAAATTATGATAAAGATGCAGTAGAACGTAACTTTGAGGTTGGGGATGAAGTTCTGTTGTTCTTGCCCGTAAGAAAGTGTCCATTACAAGCAAGGTACAAGGGACCTTTCAGAGTTATAGGTAAACGGGGAGATTTGAACTATGTGATATCCACTCCTGATCACAGGAAAACAAAAAGGTTAGTACATGTAAACTTGATTAAGAAGTACCATAGAAGAGACTCGGGAAGTGCTGCTAAGACAGAAGAGAAGGTAGATGGTACTGTAAATAGTTTAGAAGTTGTAGAGATGCAAAGTGAAGACAACCTTGATAAAATTCCTGTAGGTAACAAACTCAAGAATTCTGATGTCCTTGCTAATCTAAATAGTAAGTTGTGTCATTTGTCTGACAGCCAACAGTCAGATGTTTCAGAATTACTGCAAGAGTTTGTGGAAATCTTTGGAGATGTGCCGAGACCAACGACTGAGGCAGTTCATCATATTGAACTAGTGGAAGGTGCCGCCCCGGTAAGAGAAAAGCCCTATAGAATGTCCCCCCATAAGGCAGCTATTCTCCAGAAAGAGGTAACATTTCTTCTTGATAATCACTTAGCAGAGCCAAGTAAGAGTGACTGGGCTGCTCCATGTATTCTTGTGCCAAAAGGAAATGGGGAGTATAGAATGTGTACTGATTACAGAAAACTTAATGCACTTACCAAGGCTGACAACTTCCCTCTTCCTCGCATAGATGACTTAATTGACTCAATCGGCAAGGCCAAAATTATAACTAAATTAGATTTGATGAGTGGCTACTATCAAATGCCACTGTCTGAGGAGGCAAAACGTGTGTCAAGTTTCATAACGCCTAGTGGACTATATCAATACAAAGTAACTTCATTTGGCTTACGGAATGCACCCGCAAAGTTTTCGCGTCTAATGTCTAATGTTATTGCAGGCTTGGAAGGTGTGTGTGTGTACATCGATGATCTGTGCGTGTATTCTCAGACGTGGGAGGAACACTTGAATTCCCTGAGGTCCTTGTTTGAGAGGTTAAGGAAGGCTAGGTTGACTGTCAATCTAATGAAGACTGAGTTTGCTCATGCAAAGGTGACCTTTTTAGGCCATGAGGTGGGTTACGGTACGGTTGCACCTGTGCATGCCAAGGTTGAAGCCATAGAGGCTTTAGCTGCTCCGGCCAACCGTAAAGCAGTCCAGCGTTTCCTAGGTATAGCGGGATATTATCGGAGATTCTGCCCTAATTTTAGTAAACTTGCTAAACCACTCACTGACTTAGTAAGTCCTAAAGTAAAATTTAAATGGACATTAGAATGTCAAGAAGCCTTTGATAAGATAAAGTCAATCCTTACTTCCAAACCTGTCTTGCATGGTCCTGATTTCTCCAAAAATTTCACTATTAATGTTGATGCTAGTGATGTTGCTGCAGGAGCTGTGTTAATGCAAGAACATGATGGAATATTGTTTCCTGTATGTTATATGTCTGCGAAATTCAAGAAATACCAAAGACACTACAGCACTATAGAGAAGGAAGCAGCAGCGTTGTTGATGGCTTTGGAAAAATTTGATGTGTATGTTGGAAATAACCCACAAAAAATAACTGTTTATAGTGATCATAACCCTCTTGTCTTTGTGAACAATATGAAAAACAAGAACATGAGGTTGACAAGGTGGTGGTTAGCTTTACAGCCATACAACCTGGAAATAAAACATGTGAGCGGTAAAAATAATGTAATTGCAGACAGTTTATCAAGACCGTACTAAAGTCTTCTGACAATCGTGGTTTCTGTACTGTGGTATTAGGGTCACGACTACTGTATGGTAATCTAAGTGTGGTTGAGGCTGGTTGTTTATTGCCTCGATATCTTGTAATGTACTATGAATTAATGTATAAGTTTATTTTACTATTTTTGGAACTTGTAGTTGAAAAATGCACTATTCCGGTTATAAACATTATTGTGTTTAATTTAAAGGTGGGGGTGTTATGCAAGAGTGCATTTTTTCTATGATAAACTATGTATCATGTAAATTATGTATTGTGTATGTATTATGTACTATGTATGAAACTATGCATTATGTATGAAACCATGTACTATGCAAGTTTATTGTCCGTTCGCCTTCAACGACTACTGTCGTCTGCTAGGTGATACGTTGTTCGAAGGTACGATGAATGTATTCCTTGTATGGTGGTGTAATGTGAATGCTTAAACGCACTAGTACATGAATAATTATATGTAATCGTCATGTACAGTCAGATATAAATTTGTATCTTGTAACAAAGAATGTGGATGCCTTTAGTTTTGCTTTATTGGTGGCCGAAGGTGACGTGTGCGGTCGGCCAGGTGAGTTAGTCAATTGCCTGGAGGGACCGAGCTGGTAAGAACTGGTGAGAATACCCTGTGTCAAGTAAGATTAAACATTTTTAGTTCCAGTGCAGTTAGGTCTCTAGTGAGTAAATTAACTTTGATTATATTATTCCGTGTGTGTCTATGTCTATATGGTAATGGTTATACTTGTGCAAAGATCTTTATTTTCTTTAATACTCTTGTTAAAAGCTGCCGGCTTTTCCATGTTTCAATTCTCATTCGCCGGCAGCATCTTATTCTAAATTGGACTTGTTCTGTCATGCTTAAGCTTTCATTTATAATTAAATCTATTTTCCTTTGTTGCTCTTTATTTGAAACAATATAGTGGAATGCTCTTAAGAAACAGTTGACTGATAATTACACATAACTTAAGGGCCCAAGTCCTCTCTCATAATTCGGACTTTGTTACGCCATATTGGGGCCCTCAATTAGAATACTCGGGGATCATCGTGCCCTGGGAAGTCATGGCATAACAATATATATATATATATATATATATGTATATATATATATATATATATATATATATATATATATATGTACAACACTGAATGGGTCCCAGTGACTAGAGAGAATTTCTATCTACCACATTGCACTTTAATTCTAAGCCATCAACATAGACCGTGGAGGCACATACAGAAATTGAAACGTGGTACGCCCGAGGACTCAAACCTACGGCCATCACGTGATCAGTGCTGGTCACGTGATGGCCGTAGGTTCGAGTCCTCGGGTGTACCAAGTTTGAATTTCTGCATGTGCCTCCACGGCTCTTCCGATGTTGATGGCTTAGAATTAAAGTGCATTGTGGTTGATAAAAATGTATATATATATATATACATACACACTCATATATATATATATATATACACACACATAAACATATATATATATATGCACATACATATATATATGTATACATATATATATATATACATATATATATATATATACATATATATATATATATATATATATACATATATATATTTTGGCAGGTTGACGCAGGTGGAGTAGGAAACATAGGAGTCTTAGTCTGAAGTTATTCCTGACCAGTTTCGCAGGTATGTTTTTCAAAGCATACCTGCGAAACTAGTCAGGAATAAACTCAAACTAAGATTCCTGTGGTTTCTACTCCATTTCCGTCATATATATATATATACATATATATATATATATGTATATATATACATATATATATATATATATATACATATTTATATATATACATATATATCTATGTATATATGTATATATATATATACACACACACATATATATATATATACATATACATATACATATACATATACATATACATATACATATACATATATATATATATATATACATATGCATATACATATACATATACATATACATATACATATACATATTCGTATAAATATACATATACATACACATATACATATTCTATTGAAGTCGACAATGGCGGATACGCGAAACAGCATTGATGCTGCTCTGTCAATGTTAGCCGATAACCACCTGACAGCATCTAAAAAGGGAATTGGTCGGAAGTTAGCTTCTCTATACGGAGGACCAGTTGAAGTACCGAGACCAGTTGATCAGTTCCTAAATCTAAGTAGCATTACTCTCACGGAAATGCAGAAGAATTTCCTCAACTTAGGACTGAACTGCCATTACATCAGCCGCCCCAGCCCCCTGACCAAGAGCATTGAATTGGAGATGCTAATAGATGAAATCCAGCGACTTGAACGTGAGAAAAAAGTCACAACTCAACCAGATTTCCAGGCTGAATTCATCAGAGGCAAACACATCAAGGGGCCACACCCGTAGCTCTCTTTTAACGCCTGAGCTCCGAGCGGCCTTAAAAGAACTAAAGGATAATAACATTGTGATCCGCAGAGTGGATAAATCACCCATATTTGTAATCCTGGATAAAGAAGACTACCTGAGTAAGATCTCACGTATTCTGGGTGACACCACGAAATTTAAGAAGATCATTAGAAACCCAACTGATGGCCTCAAAGTTAAATTGAACCACCTAATTTGTAAAAACAATGCACTCACAGGAGCTCCCAAGCTACCACTCATCGAGGGAGATCATAAGCTTGATTACATATATGGGAACGTTAAAACACACAAGCCCAACCAACCTCTTCCTCCGATTATTGCCCAGATACCGGCGGTCACTTACAAGCTGGCTAAGCGTTTACATGCTTTGATCTCACCCTTCATACCATCCTCATTCAGTCTCAAGCCTACCGAGGAGTTCCTTGATATTATAAAGATAACCCGACCATCAGGAATCATAGCATCGATGGACGTGGAGT
>NC_134783.1:4512500-4515000 GCF_046742065.1 Oratosquilla oratoria
TTTTATCCTTTAGCCATAGGAACATGAAATATTCATTTATGATACATTAACTACGCGGAAAACACGTTTTTGTCTTAGTTGTATCTAAACAATAACACGACTATATACAATTTAGAACAATTGTGGGCAACATTTTTAATTGTGGGTGCCAAAATCAGCCAAATATTTGATACAACAAATTTTAGTGCGCCAGCGAAATAGAATAACAGGCCTATACAATATACAATTATGGACCCCCTGCAGCTCCTTCTAGGGCCCAACCTACCGCCCAGCGCAGTATGTGGTTAGGAATGGTCTTACAAAAGAAGTTATTAATTATTTTTTCAAGAAAAGCCGCGGGCCTCGCCCTCTCCAGCTTCGCCGGAGCTTGGCTGTGTAAACAGCGGCCTACGGCCGCAGCGCTTTGCGCTTTAATCCAACGATAGGGATCCCGTGCTGGGGATCCCATGTTGGGGTTCCACTCCGAGGCCGGGGCCGAGGCCGAACCAAAGGGACATTTTTTTCCTGGTCAGTTCAAGGGAACATGGAGACCACTGAGGACTTGCGACCACTGAGGACTTGCGACCACTGAGGACTTGCGACCACTGAGGACTTGCGACCACTGAGGACTTGCGACCACTGAGGACTTGCGACCACTGAGGACTTGCGACCTTTGAGGACTTGCGACCTTTGAGGACTTGCGACCTTGGAGGACTTGTTACCTTGGAGGACTTGTTACCTTGGAGGACTTATTACCTTGGAGGACTTGTTACCTTGGAGGACTTGTTACCTTAGAGGACTTATTACCTTGGAGGACTTATTACCTTGGAGGATTTACAACCTCGTAGGACTTGCAACTTCAGAGGACTTGCACCCTCGTAGGACTTACGACCTCGGAGGACTTGCAGCCTCGAAGGGCTTACAACTTCGGAGGACTTGCACCCTCGGAGGACTTGCACCCTCGGAGGACTGGCACCCTCGGAGGACTTGCACCCTCGGAGGACTTGCACTCTCGGAGGACTTGCACCCTCGGAGGATTTGCACACTCGGAGGACTTGTACTACGCCGTGGGTGCCTTGGCCTGCGGCGCTTGCTCGCTTCGCACGGGAATATGTTAGACAACTAAGAATTATGCTAGACTGACAAAAATCATGCTTAATCTTTAATTCTTCATAAATTAGGTTTTTATAATATTTTTTCATTAAAATAACCCAATGTCATTGGTGAATTATGCCCATTTTAATATAATTATGTGAAATGTTTTCAGGACCGTGTGACGTGACCTCACGCGGGACTATGCTAGAGAACAACTAAAACTGGCAAAAATAACGCTTAATATTTTCCTCACAATAAATTAGGTTTCTATAATATTTCCTCATTAAAATAGCCAAATTTCATTGGTGAATTAGTGTAATTATGTGAAATGTTTTCACGACCGCGCGACATGACGTCACATGGGAATATGTAAAAATTATGCTAGACTGACATAAATAATGCTTAACCTTTTTTCTTCATAAATTAGGTTTTTACCATATTTTTTCATTAAATAACCCAATGTCATGGGTGAATTATGCCTATTTTGGTATAATTATGTGAAATGTTTTCAGGACCGTGCGACGTGACGTCACACGGGAATATGCTAGAGAACAACTAAAACTTATGTTATACTGGCAAAAATAACGTTTTTTTTTTTTTTTGGCTGTATGGGCTTCTCTAACCCTTTTAAAATCTGTTTTTCCTTGAGCTTGCGGTTTTTGATATAATCATTGTATTTCCGATCGATGTAATACTTTTGGTATTCCTCGAGACAGCTTTTACCACCACTCATAGTAAAATTCTTGTATCCTGCAAAATAATGTTTCATAAACTTTACTATTCTTCCTCTTTAATTTCTCCGTCGAAACATATTATGAGATCGTACTCTTCATCAGAGTTCATGTAATTTTTGCTATTTTGTAACATATTGTTGAACCCCAATTTTTTTTTCAATGGAATTTCTTAATTGTGGCTGCTACCCAGGTTTTTTTGAGTGAGGCGTAGAGTTGGGGAAACTCATTCTCGTACTCCCTGCCCTTCGCTCGCGGCCAATCAATCGTTCTCGTCCAATCAGTCGTCTCCGTTGCCGTGACGTCACCACTCTCGGCCAATCAGTTGTCTCCGTTGCCGTGGCGTCATCACTCTCTCAGCCAATCAGATTCCTTACACAATGGAACATTTTTGCCGGATTTCGGAAGGTGGTCATAAAAATCATATAAACGCCAGGAAATTTTCAGAACTGGAAAATTTATTTATTTATATACACAAGCCGCGGGCTTTGCCCTCCCCGGCTTCGCCGGGGGCTTGGCTGCGCAAACAGCGGCCTTCGGCCGCAGCGCCCCGCGCTCTAATCCCACGATAGGGATCCCGTGCTGGGGATCCCGTGTTGGGGTTCCGCCCCGAGGCTGAGGCCGAACCCAAGGGATATTTTTTTCCTGGTCATTTCAAGGGAACGTGGCGACCACTGAGGACTTGCGACCACTGA
>NC_134783.1:4520000-4545000 GCF_046742065.1 Oratosquilla oratoria
ATAATTCGAGTACATAAAGATAGAGAAAAGATCAAGATCGAGAAAGGAGTACGGCAAGGCGATACCATTTCACCCAAATTATTTACGGCATGCTTGGACAAAATTTTCAGAAGGTTGAGTGTGACGGCGACGAGTTCAATCGTCGCGAGGCTCGGATAGATACAGTGGGAGGAGATTGAAATAATACTAGGTCATTATAGACCCACTGGAGCAATTTAGGGTAACAAGTAAAATTCACAATAATATGTACTTTTACAGAGTTCTGGGCGCCAGTTCTGTCATGATTGAGGACCACTCGGTCGCAATATGGATGAGGTACAAAGTATAGAAAGGAGGAACAAGAAAATAGCATGTATGAACAAAAAATATATATATAATTCTTAATGGTGTTAACAAGAGATTTCATAAAAGATTGAAAATTGTCTTGTAACGAGGTGACGGAGAAAGCAGGCTGGAGATCCCCGGAAGGTGGATTCGTCGGATAAGTAAGACCGGAATCCCGTGGCTCGAAGCTGGAAATCGAAATTAGCGTAAACGTTCAGGCCTAATAATAGAAAAACAATCGGCAAGAACATGAACCAAAGATTGAAATCACTAAGTGGGTTAGACTGAGATCGAGAGGAGAACGCGACGTGAAACTGACGTGTCGTGATGTGATGTGATGTGACGACGGTGTGACGTGACGACGGTGTGACGTGACGTGTGACGTGACGACGGTGTGACGTGACGTGTGACGTGACGACGGTGTGACGTGACGTGCGACGTGACGTGCGACGTGACGTGCGACGTGACGTGTGGCGTAGCGTGTGGCGTAGCGTGTGGCGTAGCGTGTGATGTAAAATTTAACAAAAGGGGAATCAAATGTTAAACCGAGAATGAAAAAATAAAAAACTGAAATGCCTGGCTAGGTCTAGGTTTGAAATTATACATCAACTCACTGACTTTAGTAGTAATCGGCCTATAGGTCCCAAAGTGTCTAGACCGAAGAACATTTGGATTGCACAGATAACAAAAGATAACACCGATTATACAATTATTCCGGCTATTGCACTGCAAAGGATTTTATGTTCAAAATTAGTTTATTAGAACAAAGGCAGAACTTAATCGAGGAACAAAGAAGGTAGGGTGCTTACCGCAGGATAGATCCAATCCCGGTATGGGACTAGGTTGCGAGAATTCCGGACGACAGAGAAGTGGCTTCGATGATCTCCTTTTTTCTCCGGTTCCGTTTTAGGCAGATTTTCTAGAACTAATAAAAGTAATTTGGTTGATGAATACTTACGTCAGCTTGTGACGTTACACTGAGGATTTCGCCAGCTTGTGGCGATAATTCCAACTGCTGACGTGATTGATATTCACGTCAGCTTCTAACGTAATACTAAGGGTTGCGCCAGCTTGTGGCGATAGCTCCAGCTGGTGGAAGCGATGAATACTCACGTCAGCTTGTAACGTAATACTAAGGGTTGCGCCAGCTTGTGGCGATAGCTCCAGCTGGTGGAAGCGATGAATACTCACGTCAATTTGTAACGTAATACTAAGGGTTGTGCCGGCTCGAGGCGATAACTCCAGCTGGTGGAGGATATGGTCACTCGTAGACGTCTTTGTCTTTTGAAAGTTTGTCTCTGACTGTCTCCTTTCTGGCTCCAGTCACCCCTGTCCGGTTACACCCTGCCCCGTGGTTCCTCTTAAAAAAAAAAAAAAAAAAAAAAAAAAAAAAAAAAAAAAAAAAAAAAAAAAATGTGGGAAAAAAAAAAAAAAAAAAAAAAAAAAGTGGCTAAGACAAAAAATTAACTAACACAAAATCCTGTGTAGTACAACAAAAACAAAGGAAAATTGAAAATTATTATTACTTGTGAAAGACAGAGGGAGGAAGGAGTTGGTTGAAAAAAAAAAGAGAGATGAACGATTTCTTAGACCGATACAGTAAGCTTACGGACGAGTATAAACAAGCGAAGGCCTGAACGAACAGAATAGTTTCGTTCATAAAGAAAAGGGGAGAAGACACATTTAGAGGAAAAGCGGTCTCCTAATGGGAACAAACGAAAAATTGTGGAACAAATCGTCCTGAATACGAAGGCATGAATAAATACATATAGGTACGTAATCATACACAAGTAAATGCAAGGTAATGCACATAGGTAAAAATAACAGTAAGTACGATTACAAGTTATTTGGAAATTCGTTAACAAAAGTGGATAGTGAAAAAGATCTCGGCGTAATTATCAGTAACGACCTCAAATCATCCAAGCAGTGTATTTCAGCCTCTGAGAAAGCAAATAAGATTCTGGGATTGATTGCGCGATCTTTTGATTTCAAAAGTCCATCACTCATTAACAAGCTATATAAATCGTTAGTTCGTCCACATTTGGAATATGCTGTTTCCGTATGGTCACCGAATCTCATTAAAGACATTGACAGACTGGAAAAAGTACAACGGCGAGCCACAAAACTGATTCCAAATATCAAAAATAAATCATACGAAAATCGACTTAAGCACATGAATCTGTTTTCCCTAAAAAAGCGTAGACTCAGAGGTGACTTGATACAGGTCTTTAAGATTTTAAAGGGAATTGACAACATCAAAAGTGACCAAATTTTCACATTGAATGAGAATCAGACAAACTGTCCGGAAATAGATTCAATTTGGAAGTAGGTAGAAACAACTTTGCCAACCGTGTAGTTAATGAATGGAATAAACTTCCTGCACAGGTAGTGCAATGTAGTTCAGTTCAAAGCTTTAAGAATCATTTAGATAAATACCTAAGTAAGATGCTGTAATGATTATAATTTATGTTATATTATTTGTTTTTGTTTTGTTATAATTTGTCTGTCTGATTTTCATTTATTATTAGTTATATGTCAATTTATAATCATTTACTATTTACCTGTTTGTTTGTTATTCAACTATACCTATGCATTTATTTATGTATTTTATTTGTTATTTTTACATTATTATGGTTTTAATTTATTATTAATATGATATATATATATATATATGTATATATATATGTTTTGTTTTTTTCATCCGACCTAGATATGGATCAAAAGGTCTCCTGTCGGCATGCTCCGCCTTTGTAATCCTTTGTAATAGGCTCATCTTCCAATTCTCAGTAGATCGTCGCTACATTGAGTTGGGAAGAAGGTTTGAAGATTAATGGCGAATATTTGAACCACCTAAGATTTGCGGATGACATTATACTTATTTCAGATAGAGCAGAAAACTTGCAAGATATGCTGAGCGATCTGAACAAGGAATGTCTCAAAGTAGGTTTAAAAATGAATAAGAGTAAAACCAAACTAATGTTCAACACGAAAGTTCAAAATAAAAAAATTATAATCGATGGTGAGAGTCTTGAAGAAGTTGATGCATGACTCATCTCCATCTTCTTCCCCTGTTTTGTATTAAAGTCGCCCGTTACCAACGTGTACTTACTTTTTTTTATCCATTCTCTGACTTAAAGCATCATAGAACAACTCAATTTCATCGTCTGAACTTAGTGAAGTTGGTGCATAAACCTGAACAATTTTTAGAGTGTACCTTTTACACAGCCCAATCACAATCCAAGCTACCCTGTCTGATAAACTACTTAACTTGACTACGTTACCAGCAACCTCTCGGATTATCAAGAATCCTACTCCACTAGATCTTTCTTTGTCCTTTCCTTTATAGTAGAGCAGGTAGTGACCATCTTGTAATTGTATCAGCTTTTCTTCCGCTCTTCGGACTTCACTTAGTCCTACGATGTCCCACGTAATGTTGTCTAGTTCTTCCATTAAACTCTCCAGCCTGTGGTCTTCTGACAGATTTCTTACGTTCTAGGTACAGATCTTAATTTTCTTCGTGTTGTTTAATGTCCAACACTTGGATCTGCTTCCTGTAATCACACATGGCAATACGGTTGAACCTTTAGGAGACGATTATCAAATAGGAACGCCCGGTTTATTTATATATACATAGAAAACAAGGTGCTATTTTTCAGCATTACATCAATCATCACGATCAGAAGCCACCCCTACAAAAATTGATCGATTCCACTACCATACTCCTCAGAGAATCGAACTACAGAAAAATTCAAATTGTAAAGGGTGTAGCTATCACTTCCCGACACCTTGACATTAATGTGCAGGTCTCTTCCGGCTACATTCTTCCCTCAGCCCGCACCAATTAGGATCAAGCAATCCAACCCCACCACAAGCAGCCGCCACAAGAAACTCAAGCACTTCTTCCTGGCTAAGGTGAGTCAGTTTCCTCAGATCAGGGAACTTGACCAACACGTCCCATGACTAGGAGACAATCCAAAGTTTTTTTCAGCTCGCCCAGGATCATGGACGACACCTCCCGGACAATCAAAAATCAACATTCCGCCCGAGCCGGGCCCTCAGAGCTGCGCACTAGGCTCGCTCAAGTCGGGATCAGAGGAAGAACCCGACGACCAATCAGCGTTCAGCACTCTACCTGGACCCATCAGCCTGAGCCGTAGACCACCCACTCAGCCGCTTGCTTTATTTTCCCAGTCTCTAACCCCACGTCTCCTGCCCATACCTCCAAAGCCACGACACCACGAAATAAATATCCCTAATCGCCCGGTGGCAGAAGCCCTCTTTTATACACAACTATTTTTTTAATTTTCTTACAGACATTCTTCCCCTCCCACAGAAACCTATCCCGTGCGAGTGGGTGGTCTTACCTATCTAGTCCACTGGCCCATATTCTTCCACACGCATCCACGAAAAGTACACCTCCTTGATTCACCATGAAGTCCTCTCACCCTGAAGAAGCCTACTGGTGAGGCGAAAAAAAAAAAAGTTTTCGGTGCCATTGTTCAAGTTTCACACTGTTACTTTGTCTAGAATAGCAATTGTTGGCACGCATCAGCGCGTTTCTTTTCCTTACCACTATGGATGATTTCATTCATAATCTGAACAATGAAGAAAAGCAATACTTTTTCAAATTGAAGAACCCTCATTCTAAAATAGTCAAATCTATCATCACAGTTGGCTTCAACCAAAATTGTCTTCGCGAGAATATGTGCCCCAGAAGTGTATATATATATATATATATATATATATATATATATATATACGTATATATATACATATATATACATATATATGAAGATGGAAAAAGAAATCACGGGTCTAGTTCCGAGTTTCTGAGTTTATTCCTGACCGATTTTGCTCTATGCTTCTTCAGAGAAGCGAAACCGGTCAGGAATAAACTCAGAAACTCGAAACTAGACCCATGACTTCTTTTTCTACCTTCAACTTGTCACAATGTACCAGCATATATATGTATATATATATATATACATATATATATATATATATGTATATATATATGAATATATATATATATATACATATATATCATATATATGTGTGTGTGTGTGTGTGTATAGGTATATATATATATATACACACATATATATATATATGAGAGAAATTCGCTAGCAACAGCGATATCAATCTGATAATTTTTATGACAGTCGCATGTAGGATTCGAACCCACTGCTTTCGGTCACCCGTAAGATCACCTTCATAGAGCCTTAACCCACTACACCAACGGATACTATAAAATCCTTGAAACCTGGAATCGAACTGATTCCCGAGGATAGGAATGATCACTAATCTGCGACCCCAATTCCTGTTTTACACAAGGACCAAGGCACCAGTTGGCAAGGGGTAAGGATTGGAACAAATCCCTTTCACGCTTTTCGCCATTGTAGCTATGAGAGAAATTCGCTAGTAACAGCGACATCAGTCTGATCATTTTTATGACAGTCGCGTGCAGGATTTGAACCCACTGCTTTCGGCCACCCGTAAGATCACCTTCACAGACCCTTAACCCACTACACCAACGGGGACTATAAAATCCTTGAAACCTGGAATCAAACTGATTCCCGAGGATAGGAGAGATCGCTAATCTGCGACCCCCAATTCCTGTTTTACACAAGGACCAAGCCCACCAGTTGGCAAGGGGTAAGAATCGGAACAAATCCCTTTCACGCTTTTCGCCATTGTAGCTATGAGAGAAATTCGTTAGTAAAAGCGACATCAATCTGATAATTTTTAATACAGTCGCATGCAGCATTCGAACCCACTGCTTTCGGCCACCCGTAAGATCACCTTCACAGAGTCTTAACCCACTACACCAACAGAGACTATAAAATCCTTGAAACCTGGAATCGAACTGATTCCCGAGGATAGGAGAGATCACTAATCTGCGACCCCAATTCCCTTGCCAATTGTTGGACTTGGTCTTTGTGTAAAACAGGAATTGGGGTCGCAGATTAATGATCTTTCCTATCCTCGGGAATCAATTAGATTCCAGGTTTCAAGGATTTCATAGTCTAGTAACCTCTATTATACTTCTCAGACATTTCATCTGAAACACATCCAAACTCCTTCTCTCTTCCTCTCTTATGTTCCATGTTTCTGCCCCATACAGTGCTGTTAGGACAATCACTCCTTCATATAACCTCCTCTTAGCATCCATTCCCAGATGTCTATTTCTCATTAAACTTTTCAATCTACCAAGGTATTTACTCGCTTCTCTCAATCTACATTCTACCTCCACCCCACTCTTCCTTTTTCTGCCACATTCCCACCCAAGTATCTAAAACTATCCACTTCCTCCAGTCTCTCACCCTTAATGCTCACTTCCAGCCTGCTGCCACTCTCTCCCCTTGTACATCTCATCACCTTACATTTGCCCACATTTATCTTTAACCTTCTTCTTTCACACACCTTCTCAAACTCTGTCAGTAACTTCCTCACTCCCTCCTCTGATCCTGCTACAAGCGCAGTGTCGTCAGCAAACAACAACTTGCTTATTTCCCACTTTTCTCCATTTTCTTTAACCATCTTCAACCCCTGACCCACTACCCTTACATTCACTTCTCGCACCACCCCATCCATGTATAGATTGAACAGCCAGGGCGACATAACACATCCCTGACGAAGTCCCACCTTTACCTCAAATCATTAACTCTCTCCATTTCTAATCCTAACACAAGCTCTACTACTCTCGTAAAAAATCTTGACTACTCTTAACAGCTTTCCTCCCATCCCATATGTCTGTAATAACTCCCACAGTGCCTTTCTGTCTAACCTGTCGTAAGCCTTTTCCAGATCCATAAAAGCCCAAAAAACATCTTTACCTTTTCCTATAGCTTTCTCACATATCTGTCTTACCACAAAAATCTGATCTACACAACCCCTACCTGTCCTAAAACCACACTATTCCTCACCAATTACTCCCTCTGTTCCTCTCCTAATCCTCTCAATCAGGACCCTCCCATAAGCCTTCCCAACTACACTCAACAAACTGATCCCTCTGAAACTACTACACTCACACTCCCTTTCTTCAGACATTCTGCGTGGCATCCATCCAACCCAGGTGCCTTACCTGCACTCATCATCTTAACCGCTGCTTTTACTTCATCTTTCCCTATTTCTCCTACATTTTCCTCACTCATCACTCTCATTTTCTTAGCGCTTCCCACTGCAACTACCTTCACATTTAGCAACTCCCTAAAATACTCTGCCCACCTTCCTCTCACTGCCTTCTCTTCCATTATAATCTCTCTATCTGCACCTTTTACCCTTTCTTCTCTGCTTGATTCGCCTCCTCTTCCTCTTTTAACTTGCTTCCAAAACATATTTTTATTACTTTCCAAATTTTCTGTCATACTCTTACCCCATTTCACATCTGCTCTCCACTTTGCTTCCTTTATCTTATGCTTAACTTCCCTTCTCTTTACTTTGTACCTCTCATACGATTCCCTCGTCCCAATATGTAGCCAATCTATGAATGCCTTCTTCTTCTCTTCTACACCCTTCTTTGCTTTATCATCCCACCACTCACTACCTTTCCTTCTATTTCCTCCCGCCCTCCTTGTTTCAAACACCATCTTTGCACACCTTATGAGTCCCTCCTTGAACCATCCCCATTCCTCCTCCACTCCTAGTTCTACTCTATCCTTCACTCCCTCCCACTCCTCTCTGAGCTTCTTCTTATACTCCTTCTCCTTTTCTTTCTCATCTAAGCAGTTCACTCTAAGTACCTCCCTTCCCTCTGCCTTTTTCCTCTTTCTCCACCTATTCTCCACTTTCAATTTACCTTCCACCAGAAAATGATCTGATATTCCCCCTTTCTCTCCCCATAGAACATGTACATCCACTCCTCCTACTATATTCCTGGTCACCACTATATAGTCCGTTAACGCTCTATCTGCCACCCTTCCATCTACCACCCTCTCCCATGTGTACTTATGCTTGACTTTCTTCCTAAACACTGTATTTGCTATCATCAACTCTCTTTCAAGACATCTCCACCATCGATTCTCCACTAAAATTTTTACCTGGAACTCCATACTTCCCAATCATTCCGTCTAATAGTTTCGTTTCCTACCCTAGCATTAAGGTCTTCCAATACAACTACATTGACATTTCGCCCTAATTCCTCTATGCACTCATTTATATCTACCCAAAAAGCCTCCCTTTCCTCTACACTCTTCTCACTACCAGGCCCATACGCACTTACAAAAGCCCACATCTCCCGTGCCAGCTTCACCTTCATCCACATCAACTTTCATGAAACCTCCTTCCACTCCACTACACGCTTATTTATGTCTTCACTTACTTGTATAGCCACCCCTTCTCTCCCTCGTCCCCTCTTCACTCCTGAGTACCTCCCAGCTATACTTCCAAACTCACACTCGCACTTCCCTTTCATTTTAGTTTCACTCAAGGCCAGCACATCCATCAATCTTCTCGCAAACACACTGCCTAACTCTTCCCTTTTACTCTCATCTGTACCACATCCAAGCACATTAAAAGACCCAAACCTTAGGGTACTGGTTAGAAAACTCCCAGACCCTCTTATGCCTTTACTTTTTTTTAGGAACGTCCCCTTTGGGGCTACAGGTAGCAGGACTCCTAATTGTAAGAGGCCGGTAGATAAAGGTAGACTTTTAAGTAGATAGAGGTAGACATTTAAGTAGATAGAGGGGTAGGTGAAAAGATATGCAAATTTTATTACTTGGATGTTTTGAAACAATGGCCGATAGGAAGTGCAGAGTTGCATATTATAGGAAGTGCAGAGTTGCATATTCTCGCTTACCGCCTAAAGTTTGTAAACACAAGCTAGGGTATCGATAAAAGTGATGATGTGACGAAATGTAAACATACAAGCCACGCTCAGCTTGCGACAGATTGCTTGCGTAAACAGTATTGCTTGAGACAGTATAACAGTCTTTCTGATTGGAGAAATGGGTGGAGGAGGAGAAAAGTTATTGGTGCTTGGAGGTAAAGTCACGCCCTTAAAGGGTGGCACTTATTTTTAACGTTCAAAGTTATTGGATGAATTAAATAGTGACGTCGAAGCAGACCAGTGGAGAATCTTTTGGTGTACCTAAGATCATACGTTGTACCAGAATTTGTGAAGAAAATAAAGAAAAGTTTAAGTTCAATATAATTCACCTTCGTTACTAAGTAATGGAATTTGACTAAATGCATACGTTACGAAAGAGGCATGGGGCCTACAGATGAGTGACTTACAATACTAAATGGATAAAAAGAAAGTGAAGAAAGTTGTAGTGAATGAAGAATTACTATATAACAGAAGGGAACTGAAAGTGTTGGTAGCAGCGGAACTAACAGTGGCGGCAGCTAGGGATGAACCTCCTCCGAAGTGATTATAAGACTGGTGCGTAACAAGACTGAGATAAGTGAACAAGTACACCAATCAACTTTAAAAACAGTGCACGTAACCACAACCACGCAGTGTACAACCACGGAGTGTACAACCACAACCAACGCGTATGTTAATTTCAAGAACAAAGAACTATGCTATTTACAAGGCAGCGCCATGGTCTTCATACTACGAGCGAACGAGGAACGAGGCGATCTACAAGGCAATCTTCAAGGCGATCTAGAGAGCGATCTACAAGACGATCTACAAAGCAGCGGATGAGCCCCTACAAAGCAGTAATGAACAAAGACTGACGAGGAACGACGTGGTTGACGTACATAAGAAAGACAACGTGGAGGCAGTCAAGTCAAATTAACTTACTGAAGGTATTGTTACGGGCGGCTGGTATGTGAAGATACGTTACGTATAACGTCTAAGTGCTTAAGAACCAGCTCACTTCTAGAAGCCACTGTAGGACTGAACTATCTGGTCAGGGCCTAGATAATTCGTAAGACTAGAAGTAAAGGTAACAAAGAAGATTCCAGGAAAGGAATATTAAACTAGCGATAAAACTAGTAAACGAAATTATTAATGGAAAATATTTACAGGCAATCAACACAAAAGAGAATGGGCAGTAGGGTCAATGGGACCGTTACATGATTATAAGAATATGGAAATTATCGTTCAAATAAGAAACAAGATAAGTATACAATATGGTACTATCTAAGTACAAAGATCAGGAACATGCATCAGAATAAGTAATTAGTACAAATATAAGTAAAGTAATGCAATGTATATCAGACACGTAATGTAGGCAAAAAGGGTGATCACTTCACACCAATCGTCTCATGAATCTAAACCTTCTAGTTTTTATCAAGAGATCAATATGTGGGAATATGACAAGGAATGAGCTGTTTCAACCGCTTATATACCATTGGACCGGAAGCGGGATATTTCCGGTTAAGGGTGCGGGTGAGGAGGAGGGTAAGTTAACACACGTCAACATGGGTCGTTTTAGGACCCTCGACTCGCTTGAACAATCTATTTATTTAGTAACTGTCAAATCTGTGCGCTCCGAACTATTCAGGATTTCGCTTGTCTGTTTGTTCTACAAGAGTGCGCACCTCTCCGCACGTAGGCAAGATTACATATAGTGGACGGGCGTTACTGCTTAACATTGTTACAATACATACATAGACAAGAAATATGAACATAGTTATGTAATACAAAGGAACACAATTCTATAACATAATTACACATATGACGTAATATCTAATATTACGTTACAGTATGAATAACACTAATAACACAGTACCTAGGCATAAGGTTCATACCTCGAATATTAATATTCCCAAATTTACCGGGGATGAAAACACCTTAGGAGTTAATAAATTCCTTAACTTAATAGATACATTTATTGTGAGCAAAAATATAACAGATAAAAAAAAAATAGACATTTTAAAGGAGAATGTAGATCCTGAGAAAGGTAGAGCTAGGTTTATCATAAATTTCCAGCTAATAGAAGATATCAACCAATATGAAGCGTATAAGAAATTATTCATTAAACATTTTATGTCAAAGTGTGATCAGGATCCTATCAGGTCTTTGGTTAGAATGATAAAAGAAGTTAGAACAAAGGAATCAGACACAGAATACTTAGCTAGATTGGATAGATGGTCAAAAGACATGAATTCTATCTTGATATATTCAGATTAGATAGAAAGATCTAGTGACAAAATTAAAGTTTCTCAGGTAATAAAATTGATCACATTTGGATTGTTGACTAAAAATAGAGATGAATTAACGGCAGAAAAGCTGTATAAAGATCTCAAGTCAAATATGAATTTAAGAGAGGTAGATTATCTAATGCATGCGTACAGTGAGACTAGAATAATAAATCCATATGTGATGACAGTGGGACAACAGAGGGACTCTAGAGGAGAGTTTAAGAAAACCGAATAATGATATAGACAGAAAGTTAGAAGTCCGTCCAGGGATACTAGAATTATATGTTTTAGTTGTAATGCTTAGGGACATAAAGCACAAGACAGTTATTATGGAATTATTTGTAGAAATTGCAAATATGAGGGTCATGATGAGTATTAGTGTAGAAACCCACCTTTCTGTATGTATCACCAAAGAATAGGCCATAAAACCCGTGAATGTAGAAATTTCGTATGCACAGGAAACGAGAGGAAAACCCCAGACACAGAATAAACCAATATTTTAGAAATCCCCATATATATACAAATAGACAGTATTGTGTTAAGGATAAGAGTGATAGAAGGGTGAAAGAAACCTCCAACATTAAACATAGTCATAAGCTGACAATTCCAACTGAAAGGACTTCTGTAGGACCTCTCATTGCTGGTAGAGTGTTCAATGAGCCTATTCAAATATTTATTGATACAGGATCTGTAGTTAATGTAATAACTAGTAGAGTTTTAAACCAGTTGAAACCAGGAGTGAAAATCTTAGAACCAATCCATTACTCATTGCAAGGAGTAGCTGGAAATCAGTTAAAAACATTAGGTAAGGTTGAACTAGAAGTTATCTTATATACAAATGAACATTTGCACATTCCAGTGATAGTTGTAGTAGAATTTATTTTTCCAGGAGAGTTATTGATAGCATTTGCAGCTATGAGGAAAGAGAATATGGTAATACGTCCTGCTGACTTAGGGATCTTAGTGAAATCACAGTTAATCCCATTTTTAAATAAACCAGTGACAGGAATCAATGAATCTCTAGACATAGAGAAGAAAGATAACATTTTTACTTTAGATAACGAGGCCGAGCGGTCCAGACCAACAGAAAGTAAAGCCACATATAGTGAACCCAACTCAGATGTTCAAGAAATCCCAGAAATTACTAATACATTAACTACAAATGAAGCCTTGCAAATTGTGGATGGTGGCGTAATAAAATCGATATCATTATACTCCAGAGCAATTAACAGGGTAGATTGCAGTTGAAAGGAGTCACTGTAGACTAAAAATGTAACCCTCCCAGAATCAATAAGATTAAAAGGTTTGAAATAGGACTCAGGGATTTATAAATAAAATAAAAACATAGTAGAAATATTAATAATTGATACTTTGAATGAAGATATAGTTTTATGGAAAGGTACACAAATAGGATGTTTTTCAGGTGTGTACAAAACCAATTAAAATTTTAAATGCGAGTACTGAAGAGGTGGAATGGCCCATTTCATCAATCTGTTTAGTTCAGGAAGAAATAGAGTTAGGAAAGAAATACAAAAATCAATTAGAACCTACTAATTGCCCTGAGTTGGATGAAAGTTTAATTGCTTTGCTTGTGAAGCACAATAAAGCAATTGCTCTACCGGGGGACGCCTTAGGCAAAACAACTGTTTTAAAACATCAGATTGAGTTAAAACAAGGTACACAGCCTATTTACATACCCACCTACAGAGGTCCTTACTCTAAATTAGTAATAGTAGATAAACTGATCACAGAAATGTTATCGCAGGATATTATTGAACATAGTAAAAGTGAGTGAAAGTTTCCTTTGATTTTGGTGCCAAAATCAGATGGTACTATGGCCCAATTATTGATTTTAGGGAATTGAATAAGCACACCATACGTGACAGGGTACCATTACCAGTAATAGGGGACATTCTTAGAAGTTTGGGAACCGAGAATATATATTTTTTTCACTATAGATATCAAATCTGATTTTTTGGTAGAGTTGCATGAAGACTCAAGAGAGTTTACAGCATTTTCTACCCCAACGGGACATTATGAGTTAAAATGAATGCCATTTGGGTTATGTAACAGTTCATTAACTTACATGATATTAATCAATACAATTCTAGACGGGTTGTTAGGAAACACTGCCAGTGTATTCCTAGATGACATTTTAGTAGTTTCCCAGACAGCGGTTGAGCACTTTAAGAAATTAGATTTGATATTCTCAAGACCATTTGAAGCTGGATTGAAAGTGAAAATTGAAAAATGTAAGTTCTTGCAGGACAGTGTTATTTATTTGGGACATAAGATAGACAGACATGGACTTAGTAGAGTGAATTCAAAGGTTGAAGCAGTAAGGAATTTTCCGGTTCCAAACAATGTTAAAAAAAAAAAAAATAGAAGTTTCTTGGGCTTGACAGGATATTATAGAAAATTTATTCAACGATATTCTGACATTGCTAATCCATTAAGTTCTTTGTTGAAGAAGGACTCAGAGTTCTAGTGGGGACCTGCACAATAGCAAGATTTTGACGAGTTGAAAGATGAACTCACGAGTTCTCCAATTTTAATATTTCCAGACTATGGTAAAGAATTCATTCTTTGCACTGATGCATCTGACATAGGATTAGGAGGAATACTTATGAAAGAGAGAAATGGAGCTTTGAAACCAATAGCTTACACTTCAAGACTTTGTAATAATGCAGAGAGAAACTACTCTATAACAGAAAGAGAAACATTAGCAGTGATATATTTATTAGAAAGTTTTAGAGATATGATACTGGGATATCCAATCAGAGTATGGACTGATCATACAGCTATTCAGAACTTATTTAAGCATAAGAATCTTAGGGGCAGACTCGCTAGATGGTTTGCGATACTCCAATGCTATGAAGTTAAATTTAAATATATTACGGGTAAAAAGAACGTTGCGGCAGATGCACTTTCTAGAAACATTAGCCAACCAATGACAGTGTTGATTAATTTTGTTTGTAGTATAGAGGAGTTAGTAACTTTAGATGAGGAAATGCTAATAAGAGAACAGAGGGATGAGAAGACATGTGACTTATTAGCCAAGTATTTGATGAACACAGGAGGAAATCCTCCAAAACTACCAAAGAGGTATAAGGTAGAGGAATTTCATTTGACTAATGGACTTTTGTATAGAAAAACAGTTGTAAGTGGGAAATATATTTCTAAAAGTCCAGTAAATCAGTTGATAATACCACAAACTCTTGTAAAAGAGATATTGAAGTTACGTCATGATAGTGATTGTAGCTCACATCCAGGGAAGAATAAAACTTAGACAAGCACAACTTAAATACTTTTGGCTAGGTATGAAGAAAGATATATATGATTATATAGATTTTTTTATAAATGTGTTAAGGTGAAAGGAAATACACCAAACCCTGCTCCTGTATTTACTTATCACATTCCACAGAAACCTTGGGAAAGAGTTCACATACATACATTGGAGTTACCTATGTCTGAGAATGGATATGAAGATGTATTTGTTGCCATTGATTATTTTTCTAGATTTTGTATTTTACAACCCATTCTAAATAAAAAAGCTGAAACTATTGCTTCAGTAATTTATGATCAGATAATCTGTAATTTCACTACACCAAAGATCTGAGCTTCAGATAATGGAACTGAATTTAATAACAAAATCTTGGAAAAATTATGTAGTTTATTTAAGATAAAGAAAGTAAACTTTCTAATGAATCATCCACAAAGTAATAGGGTTGTAGAGAGGTTAAATAAGAAAATTATTGACTAGATAAACACCATATGAGGACGGAGCCTTTATTTGTACGACGTTTCGCTTATTACAGCTTTTTCAAGTAAACTTGTGTACTTGAAAAAGCTGTAATAAGCGAAACGTCGTACAAATAAAGGCTCCGTCCTCATATGGTGTTTATCTAGTCAATCTTGTCGGCAAACTGCCACTTTTAAGCAAGAAAATTATTACATGTCTTAGAAGTATGATAAGTCCTCATAGTATAACTTGGGATACTTGGATTCTTTGTGTTAAATGTACTTTGAACAACCAAGTTAATATAGCAACAAACGTGTGCCCTGTGGAGCAACCGCTGGCTCTAGCCAATCGTTTTGATCTACTGGAGGATGAAGTGACTGAAAACCAGGAGTTCTTGGTGGTGGGGGACTCCATGGTGCGAGGCTATGACGACATCCTGCAGCGGAAGACTAAGCGACGTTGCAAGCTTGTATGTCAATCGGGCCGTGGGATCGTCGATTGTACCCGGTCCATCAGGGAGCAAGGACGGAAGAACACGGTTACGATTGTTCATACGGGAAGTAACGATGTAGGTAGGGTGAGATCAGAGGAGCTTGTTCGGAATTACAAGGTCCTCCTTCAGGAGATGAAGGAACGTGGGGGCCGTCACGTAGTCTGTGGGATCCTCCCTAGGATCTACGCAGGCTCGTGTTGGAACAGTAGAGCCATAGGGATCAATGATAGGATATCGCAGTTGTGCACACAATTGGGATACCACTTTCTTGATCCTTGGTATCTCTTTTCTAGGCGCCATGACCTTTACGCTTCTGATGGGGTCCACCTTACCCGCAGAGGCAAAGATGTTCTTACAAACCTCATTGTGGGAGTTTGTAATGAATTAGCTCCTTTTTTAGGGTAGAAGCCCAAAGGGAAAGGGAAATAGAATGTACTTGGGAAAACAGTGTAGAGTATAGCATTAATGTAGAACAATGTACCAGTATAGGACAAAATATAATTTTAGGATATAATGTCGCTAGAGGACGAAATGTCACATTAGGATGTAATGTCATAGGACAAAATGTCGCAATGAGATATAATGACAGTAGAAGACAAAAGATCACGATAGGAAGTAATGATAGTGGAGAACAAAATATCACGATAGGATGTAATGATAATGGAGGAGAGAATATTACGGTAGGATATAATGTCAGTGATGGACAAAATATAATTTTAGGAAGGGATACCGGACAGAATGTCAATGAAGGCCAAAATATCATGATAGGATGTAATGACAGTGGATATAATGTCGCTAGAGGACGAAATGTCACATTAGGATGTAATGTCATTGGACAAAATGTCGCAATGGGATGTAATGACAGTGGAGGACAAAAGATCACGATGGGAAGTAATGATAGTGGAGAACAAAATATCACGATAGGATGTAATGATAATGGAGGAGAAAATATCACGGTAGGATATAATGTCAGTGAAGGACAAAATATAATTTTAGGAAGGGATACCGGACAGAATGTCAATGAAGGCCAAAATATCATGATAGGATGTAATGACAGTGGAAGACAAAAGGTCACGATGGGATGTAATTATAGTGGAGGAAGAAATATCACGGTAGGATATAATGTCACTGGAGGACAAAATACAATTTTAGAAAGGGATGCCGGACATAATGTTACTAAACGACGGGAGGCCGGCGTGAATCACGGTGACGTAGGGGGACAAAATGTACAAAAGAGATCGGATGACCGTGATCGACCAGATATCCGTGATGGGGGAAATGATAATGAGGCATTGAATGACAATGAAGGACCAAATAATAATATAGAGCAAGGTATAAATAAAAGACAAAATGATAATGTAAGACATAATATTGAAACTAAAAATGTGTCAAAAAGAAATAATCACGAGTTTCTTAAAACCATGTACTTTAATGCTCGTAGTATTAGGAACAAATTTCAAGAAATATAGGCGTATGTCAAAAGCTGAGACATGGTTAAATGGTACAGAGTTCGAAGCTGAATTTAATATTGCGGGATTTAAACACTTTCATCAGGATAGAAACCACAAGAAAGGTGGGGGTGTTCTATTGTACGTTAAAAACAATGTTCATGCTTGTGTTTTAGAGAAAGTGAAACAGGATGCATATGATAGTTTGTGGGTTGAGTTAACCCAAACAAATGGACAAAAAATGAATATAGGTGTAATATATAGTCCAAAGACATTATCATTAGCAGACGACAAACTGTTATTTCAAGAACTGTCTAGTTTCTGCAACCGGGATTTATTGATAATGGGTGATTTCAATTTTATTGACATTGATTGGATGACCTTTGAACATGGCCATATAGGTAGTCGCTTGATTGATTTTCTTGGTGACAATTACTTAATTCAGCATGTAAAAGAGCCCACAAGATATGGAAACTTACTCGATCTTTTGATCACTAGCCGCGAAAGCATGGTAACTGATGTAGAAGTCGGTGAATCTGTTGCAAATAGCGATCACAACTTAGTTAGATTCAAACTCCTAAACAATTTTAGAATAGATACTTATGTTTCTAAAATACCCGATTTCAGTAAAGCTCAGTTCATAGGACTACGTCAGGAGCTTCAGCTTACAGATTGGGAGGCAAAATTAAACGAAAGACCTGTAGATCAGATGTGGGAAATATTTCAAAATACGCTCACTAAGATGATTCAAACTTACATTCCTTTTAAGGACAGACGTCCCCCAAATCAGGCTCACCCAAAGTGGCTCGACAAAGAAACTGAAAAAAGTATTGCTAAAAAGAGACAGGCTTATAAGAAATATAAGTGCTCGGGTGCATCTAATGACTATGAAAGTTATGTATCAATACAGAGAGATTTAAAAAAGACAACAAGAAAAAGAAAACGACAATACGAAATGAACATCGCTGATAAATCCAAAGAGAATCCCAAAGAATTCTATAGTTACATTAGAGATAAAAAGGTTGTTAGGAATCACATTGGTCCAGTATTATCTGCTGACGGTCAACTTGAATATTCAACTGAAGGAATGTGCAATATCTTAAACAATTATTTTAGCTCGGTATTCGTAAACGAAACACTTCAAAGTGAATTCCAAACTGAAACCTGTGAAAAGTCTAGGGTAAACTTACTCACTACGGTAAATATAACAAAAGAAAAAATTAAAAGGTGTATAGACAAACTCAAAGTTAATAAAACACCAGGGCCTGACGATTGGCATCCAAGAATCTTAAAGGAAATGAAAAATGAGATTGTTGTTCCATTGGAAATTATTTTCAAGAAATCCATCATATCCGGAGATGTCCCAAGAGAATGGAAGCTAGCTAACGTTACTCCCATATTCAAAAAAGGTGACAAAAAGAAACCAAATAACTATAGGCCTATAAGTTTGACTTCGATCGTAGGAAAAATAATGGAAACTATCATCAGAGATGCTATCGAACATCATTTAGAAAGTAACCGTTTGATAAATGATAGCCAGCATGGTTTCAGACGGAAAAGTTCTTGCGTGACTAACTTACTCGAATTCTATAACACAGTTATCTCGAATTATGACAAAAGAAACAATATAGATTTAATATATCTAGACTTTGCAAAAGCTTTTGATACTGTCCCACACGAAAGACTACTTACTAAATTAGCTTCACACGGAATAAGTGGTAGCCTATTAGGTTGGACTAGTAATTGGTTGAATGGTCGAAAACAGAGAGTTGTTTTAAATGGACAAACTTCTAGATGGAAAAATGTTACAAGTGGAGTTCCTCAGGGTTCCGTTCTTGGGCCACTTCTATTCATAGTATATATAAACGATATAGACCATGGAAAAAAATCTACTGTTTCCAAATTTGCTGATGATACAAAACTGTACGGAGTAGCAAATGATCACTCAAACCAATTAGATATTCAAGAAGATTTAGATAAATTACAGCAATGGTCTGAAAAGTGGCTAATGAAATTTAACACAAGTAAATGCAAGGTAATGCACATAGGTAAAAATAACAGTAAGTACGATTACAAATTATTTGGAAATTCGTTAACAAAAGTGGATAGTGAAAAAGATCTCGGGGTGATTATCAGTAACGACCTCAAATCATCCAAGCAGTGTATTTCAGCCTCTGAGAAAGCAAATAAGATTCTGGGACTGATTGCGCGATCTTTTGATTTCAAAAGTCCCTCACTCATTAACAAGCTATATAAATCGTTAGTTCGTCCACATTTGGAATATGCTGTTTCCGTATGGTCACCGAATCTCATTAAAGACATTGACAGACTAGAAAAAGTACAACGGCGAGCCACAAAACTGATTCCAAATATCAAAAATAAATCATACAAAAATCGACTAAAACATATGAATCTGTTTTCCCTAAAAAAGCGTAGACTCAGAGGTGACTTGATACAGGTCTTTAAGATTTTAAAGGGAATTGACAACATCAAAAGTGACCAAATTTTCACATTGAATGAGAATCAGACAAGAAACAATGGTCTCAAACTGTCCGGAAATAGATTCAATTTTGAAGTAGGTAGAAACAACTTTGCCAACCGTGTAGTTAATGAATGGAATAAACTTCCTGCACAGGTAGTGCAATGTAGTTCAGTTCGAAGCTTTAAGAATAATTTAGATAAATACCTAAGTAAGATGCTGTGATGATTATAATTTATTTTATATTATTATTATTCTTTTTTTTATCATTTGTCTGTCTGATTTTCATTTATTATTAGTTATATGTCAATTTAAAATTATTTACTTTTTACCTGTTTGTTTATTATTCAACTATACCTATGCATCTATTTATGTATTTTATTTGTTATTTATATCATTATAGTTTTTATTTATTATTTTATTATTGATATTTTTTTCGCATCCGACCTAGATATGGATCAAAAGGTCTCCTGTCGACATGCTCCGCCTTTGCAATTCTTTGTAACACCTCATTTTATTATTTTTGGGGAAGACAAACCTCTTCCATATGAAATCTTGACTGCAGAGCAGAAACCTGTGTATGATATAGATGATTATATCTCAAATTGGATAAATGCTTTTCAAAGTGTTCACCAAAGAGTTAGGGAACATATGCAGGAGTATTCACAAGAGATGAAAAAGCAACAATACAAAATAGCACATAAACTATAATTTAAAATAGGAGATTTAGTCTTGGTCAAACTACATTCACCCGATAAACTTTCACCAAGGTACTTAGGTCCATATAGGGTAATTGATTCTGCAAGTGGAAATAAATTCAAACTCTTCCATTTTGAAAACAGGGAAGAATTAATAGGCCATTTAGATGATATAAAGAAAGTTAAGTTGGACTATTGTGGAAATGACTCTTGTGGTGCCCTATGTATCAATTTTAATCAACTAGAAGAATATGGGGAATATTTTGATGAAATTTTAAATTTATTGAATATTAATCTTGATGTATTTTACAGATAGTATTAATTTGACCAAATGTATATACTTGGGATGGGAGACCTAGACTACTGGAATTTGGTGTCAAGTCGGGACATGAAGACCTTGGATCTGCTGTGGTCAGACTTGTAATCTTGCCAATACTTATGGACAATTCATACAAGTATATACAATATTATTTTGTGAAGCATTAAGAGTGTTTCTTTGGAAAAAAAATATTAAGTGTGTTAACAAAAATAATTGAAATGCAAGAAGAGAAACTTTACAATACTTTTCTAACTCATATTGCATATTGTTAACATCTTTAAAAAGATAATGAAACCATTCTATATTGAAATCTAATGTTCTTAGTGAAAGTAGTGAGTTTTGGATTTTTTTTTTTTTTTTTTTGCAAATTATTCTATGTTGCAAATTATTTTGGGATATGCTTTATTATTTTGACATTTATATTATTCACCTTTATTCTGGTTGAATTATTATTATGCATTTAGAGGGTTGCTTATTTCTTTAATATGTATATATTTGACATGTTTTACTGATACCATTTTACCAGTTTATGGAAGGGTAGATTAGCTTCTCATATATGATGATTTCCAAGTATATATTGGTGAGCCCTGTAAGAAGGTAGTAGATATCATTGGTGGGGACGACCAAGGGTGGCTGCCTAGCCCTGTAAGAGGCCGGTAGATAAAGGTAGACTTTTAAGTATATAGAGGTAGACATTTAAGTAGATAGAGGGATAGGTGAAAAGATATGCAAATTTTATTACTTGGATGTTTTGAAACAATGGCCGATAGGAAGTGCAGAGTTGCATATTATAGGAAGTGCAGAGTTGCATATTCTCGCTTACCGCCTAAAGTTTGTAAACAAAAGCTAGGGTATCGATAAAAGTGATGATGTGATGAAATGTAAACATACAAGCCACGCTCAGCTTGCGACAGATTGCTTGCGTAAACAGTATTGCTTGAGACAGTATAACAGTCTTTCTGATTGGAGAAAAGGGTGGAGGAGGAGAAAAGTTATTGGTGCTTGGAGATACAGTCACGCCCTTAAAGGGTGGCACTTATTTTTAACGTTCAAAGTTATTGGATGAATTAAATAGTGACGTCGAAGCAGACTTCTCTTGGTGGGTGTAAGAGGATCCCAGTGGGGAATCTTTTGGTGTACCTGAGATCATACGTTGTACCAGAATTCGTGAAGAAAATGAAGAAAAATTTAAGTTCAATTTAATTCACCTTCGTTACTGAGTAATGAAGCTTGACTAAATGCATACGTTACCAAAGAGGCATGGGGCCTACAGATGAGTGACTTACAACACTAAAAGGATAAAAAGAAAGTGAAGAAAGTTGTTGTGAATAAAGAATTACTATATAACAGAAGGGAACTGAAAGTGTTGGTAGCAGAGAAATTAAAATAATCCCATCCCCCGTCCCGTTTTTTGTCGCCTCCTACGACTCAAGTGGAAAGACTTGGTGGTAGCATTCTCTTCCCCCACCACAGGGTAGGCGAAAAAAGGAAATGAATATTCAGAAAAATAATACAGGACAGTAACAAAGGGTTGGGGGACAGCATAACGGAGGGACAGTGGTGCTATAAAAGCGTCATAATGACTCTATGAACATAGTTTTCCTCTATCACAGACAAAATGATGTGTGACTCTGCTCCATAGGGGCGCCCCATATAGACCCTAAAGTATCAACTGCATGTTACTCTGCCACAATAGCATACAGCCAATACCCCAGACGGGTATATGTACACACACACACACACACACACACACACACACACACACACACACACACACACACACACACACACACACACACACACACACACACACACACACACACACACACACACACACACACACACACACACACACACACACACACACACACACACACACACACACACACACACACACACACACACACACACACACACACACACACACACACACACACACACACACACATATATATATATATATATGTATATATATATATATATATATACATATGTGTGTGTGTGTGTGTGTGCATATGTGTGTGTGTGTGTGTGTGTGTGTGTGTGTGTGTGTGTGTGTGTGTGTGTGTGTGTGTGTGTGTGTGTGTGTGTGTGTGTGTGTGCGTGTGTGTGTGTGTGTGTGCGTGTGTGTGCGTGTATGTGTATGTGTGTGTGTGTGTATGTGTGTGTGTGTGTGTGTGTGTGTGTGTGTGTGTGTGTGTGTGTGTGTGTGTGTGTGTGTGTGTGTGTGTGTGTGTGTGTGTGTGTGTGTGTGTGTGCGTGTGTGTATGTGTGTATGTGTGTATGTGTGTCTTCTTCTTCTTCTTCTTCTTCTTCTTCTTCTTCTTCTTCTTCTTCTTCTTCTTCTTCTTCTTCTTCTTCTTCTTCTTCTTCTTCTTCTTCTTCTTCTTCTTCTTCTTCTTCTTCTTCTTCTTCTTCTTCTTCTTCTTCTTCTTCTTCTTCTTCTTCTTCTTCTTCTTCTTCTCCGGAGACACACAAGAGCGGTTATTCTTTCACGGTACTAGACGCAATTTTAACCCTAGATATTTTGGTCAGGAGTCTCGGCACGAAAGATTTATTGCCGTAATGCAGTAAGATTCCGTCGATGGATGCCTGTGATGAGGCTCTCTGTAAATTTCAAAGCAACTCGACTTTGTACATAGAAAAAATCTAATCTTTATGGAACGTATAAGAATTCATCAAATTCAGCCATGTACCCAACTTTCACGTTTCCATATCCTAATAGAATTACATACTTTAAACAAGTTCATCAACCCTAAATAAGAAATAAAAAAATGAATTATTTTGCTATGAAATCCCGTCATGCAATAAACTGATTATGCAGAGCATCAGGCACTCAGCTCGGTATGAATCCGTCACCTTTACCTATTGTGTTTGGATCTCCGGATCAAGCGGCAGGCATCACCACTCGTTAGGGTCGAACTCGAACTTCCACATAAACCCGCTAAAGATTTCTATCTGAAATTGACCGACCTAAGCACCGTTCCCCCCCCCACACGCACGCACGCACACACACACACACACACACACACACACACACACACACACACACACACACACACACACACACACACACACACACACACACACACACACACACACACACACACACACACACACACACACACACACACACACACACACACACACACACACACGTTCATGGACGTAATGGTGAAACGCGTGGGTGACATTTTGGTCATTAGCGTGTACAGGAAGGCAACGCATACCGACCGATTGCTGGATTTCGGTAGCGATCACCCGATCTGCCACAAGAAGAGTGTTGTGAAAAGTTGTGGAAAAGGGCGAAGAGGGTCTGCTCCACAGAGGCGTCACTGAAAGAGGAAAGAAGCAGGTTGAGGAGGGTATTCCGGGCTATCGGCTACCCGAATCAAGTATTGAAAAGGAGGACGGCGCCGCAGAGAAGAAAAATAGAACGGGGCTATACACAAACAGCCACAACTAGGTTAACGGTCCCTTACGTGAGGGGTGTTACAGAGGTCGCAGCGAGGTTATTGAATAAAAACGGTGAGACCATCACGCACAGACCCAGTAACACGCTACATGGAGCTCCCACCCGGGTCAAGGATAAGGTGAGCAAATTGAACCATCCCGGGGCGGTGTAAAACGTCAGTTGCTCCGATTGCACAGCGCGCTATTTGGGTGAAATAGGAAAACAGGCTAGTACAAGACTACAAGAGCACCAAAGGGCAATAAATAGAAAAGACCAGAGTTCGGCGGTGTACAAACATACTGAACAACATCAACACGAGTTCGACTGGCAGGGCGCAAAGGTACACAACAACAGGAAAGGGGGCAGACTGTTCTTGGAGGCGTAGGCCACTAACGAAGACAGCATAAATGGGTCCATAACACTCAACCCCATATATGCAGGGGCGAGAGAGAGGTGGAAAGGTATCACTAACAACGGCGGGGGGTAAATGTCCTATCCCTTCCCCACCCCCTCCACCACCACGCGTTCTCGCCCGGCGCAGGTTACCGCGTCCCCCTTCTCTCCTCCCCCCCTCCACCACCACACGTTCTCGCCCGGCGCAGGTTGCCGCGTCCCTCCTGTGAGCACGGTGACTTGTATATTTAGACCATGTGATTTCTGTATTCCATTGTATCCCCCGAGGACGTGTTCCGGACAGAAATCGAAATGTCGGGAATAAATTACCTACTTCTGAGTCTGGTGTTTTTTACGTTTCCACCATTATGGTTCCCGGACTCCAGCTTTTTTCGTACACACACACAAGCACACACACACACGCACACACACACACACACACACACACACACACACACACACACACACACACACACACACACACACACACACACACACACACACACACACACACACACACACACACACACACACACACATACACGTATACATG
>NC_134783.1:4550000-4555000 GCF_046742065.1 Oratosquilla oratoria
ATTGAAAACTCCGTCCTAAGTTCCATCAACCCTTCACCAAAAATGTATCTAAGATACGTAGACGACATCTTTATTGACGTAGACGGAGACGAACAGCTTGAAAACCTCAAGAGGGCTTTGGAAGAGATCTCATGCCTACGATTCACTATTGAAAAGAGTGTAGAGAACAAAATTCCCTTTTTAGACGTGTGGGTAGATGGATCAGATGGCACTTTCACCACCGATGTTTTCAGAAAACCTAGTGACTCAGGAAGGTGTTTAAACGGGATGAGTGAATGTCCCTCTAAGTATAAGAAAAATGTGGTACGGGCTTACGTTGCAAGGGCCTTCAAAATTTGTTCAAGTTGGTCTCTTCTTCACCAAGAATTAAACAGGATAAAACAAATCTTAACTAATAATGGCTTCCCGTTGAAAGACATTGACAAAGAAATAAAAACTAAAATGGATTTAGTCAACACCACCGCTTTAGATGAAAGTAGTAAATTCAATAACATTAACCTTTACTACCAGAACACAATGTCTTCAGCCTATAAAAAAAGATGAAAAGGTCCTGAAAGAAATAATAAAAAAGAATTGTACACCTTCAAAAGAAGGAGATAAGCTTAATTTGATAATTTATTACAGGAACCCCAGAACATCATCTCTTATCATGAAGAATAATTTGGCAGCACAAAAGGACAAATTAAAACAGAGTAATGTTGTGTACAAGTATACTTGTAATTTTAACAAAGACGGTGCGCTTTGTACAGACGAGTATATCGGGTACACAACACAAACACTTTCACAGAGACTCACGTATCACATGCAGAACGGGGCAATAAAATCACACATGACGAAATCCCACAAGAGCAACATATCAAGAGAACACCTTAACACGAACACAATAATAATCGCCAGGAATGGTAATACAACAAAATTAAAATGCATGGAGGCAGTGATGATAAGAAACTATATGCCACTTATTAATATACAACAAAACATGTGCGGGACCCTAGAGTTGTATGGGTCACGAGTAGCGGGCTGGAAAGGATGAACTGTCACAGTCCTAGATCTCTCCTAATGTACCTATCTTTGTATTATATAAGTATGTATTTATTTCTGAATAAATTACCAGAAGATGCCTAATGCATAGGCGAAACGTCGTATAATGTTAGTTTTCCTACCCAATCATGGACTCGTTTGGAAATATTGTATACCTTCTCCCTCCTTTAGAGAGAAAATTTATTAGAAGAGTAGAAAGTCTCAATAAGAAGATAACTAACGCCCAGTTTGCTGTGTTATTTAATAAGAAATATATATATATATATATATATATATATATATATATATATACATATATATGAAGACATCCTGACAGGTTGTAAGAGGAGTAGAGGGAAACACACAAGTAGAACAGGAGTTTATTCCTTGACTAGTTTCGCACAGTGATGCTTCTTCAGAAAGAATGGTTTGCATTACAGAATAACTGGTATTAAATACAAAAAATATTAGGAGAAAGAGGGTATAAGGGAAGGTCACTTCCTATTCATGGTGGCACGAAATCGTGCGGGTTGGTCGGACTGGCGCTCCGTGTGGTGCTACGAGTGAACAGATGTCCTGTTGTTTTCCACTCAGTTGCTGCATGTAGTGCTGTTATCTTTGATAAATTAATATCTCCTATTCTATTATTTGTGCATTTATTTGTGGCTATGTATATGGCTTCTACCATTTTCCTCTGTTTCTTATTGAGGTTGTTGTGTAATACATCAGCTTCATCCCATTTTGGTAGGTGCCCTTTTTCATCTATATGGTTCACGAACGCGCTGGTTTCACGGTGGTGACGGACATCGGCTCTGTGTTCTTTGAGTCTTGTTGGCAAACTCCTATATGTTTCTCCAATATAAACATTATCACAACCTGAGCAAGGGATTCTATAAACTAAACTGTTGGTATTATTATTTTCCATCTTTGGTTTAATGATGTCCCCGATTTTCTTTCCTGCGTCACATGAGAAACGGATGTTAGAGTGTCTTAATTCTTTACTTAGTGTGCAGGCCAAATCAGAAGTGGGAACTACTACGTAGTTAATGTTTTTAATGTTTTTTTCCTCCTTGTTATTCCTCTCCCTTACAGCTTTGGCCTTCTTCAAGGTGGACGAGAGAAGACCGGTAGGGAAGCCAAGTTTTCTGAAAGTTTCGGTGACATGATGTAATTCGTCATGGAGGAATTCAGGGCTGCATATTTTGAGTGCTCGGAGAAAGAAGCCCATGACTACGCCGTTCTTGGTCTTTTGGTCGTGAGCACTGAAAAAACTAATATAGTCATCTTTGTGGGTGGGTTTCCTATACACTTTGAATTTGACAGTGCTATTTTCTCTAATGATAACTGTATCTAGGAACGGTAGGGACCCATTAACCTCGTGTTCTACTGTTAGTTGAATCCTGGGATGGACTTGGTTGAGTAGATGACTGTCTTCTCGTTCTCCCCAAAGACACCAACATTGATGACATCCTCTCACAACTCAACCAAGTCCATCCCAGGATTCAACTAACAGTAGAACACGAGGTTAATGGGTCCCTACCGTTCCTAGATACAGTTATCATTAGAGAAAATAGCACTGTCAAATTCAAAGTGTATAGGAAACCCACCCACAAAGATGACTATATTAGTTTTTTCAGTGCTCACGACCAAAAGACCAAGACCGGCGTAGTCATGGGCTTCTTTCTCCGAGCACTCAGAATATGCAGCCATTAGAATTGATTAATTTTTCCCGTGACTTTTAATAGATATAAAATTGTTAAAAATCTTGACTTTTTTACTAATCTGGGGACAAGTTTTTTGTATGGAGTAAGATAGAGCGACAAAATAGTTATCAAATTAAAACATTTTTAATGCTCTTTTGCGCAATCTGATCAACATTGTACAAAAAATGGCATGTTAATTATATTATTTACAGAAAAATAACAGAAATCCATACATTTGACATATACAAAGTGAAAGTGTAATTTTGAAAGAAGTCAGACCATCAGCTGAAACTACCAAAATAGTCATGATTATATGTATCAGAATGATGTTATACAATCATTTGTTAAGTGTTTGCTTCTTAAAACTTTCGAGGCGCCGTCTGTTGTATTCCACACCATGGAGGAGATCTATGTTGATGACATTTGTAAAATCACTCATCATCTTAATTCCACGCTCAGCGATGTCATTCACTACTCTGAGGTTTCTCACATATTCCAAGGCTTTCTTGAATTCTTTCTCTGGCCATGATTCAACCTCGTGCGTCAAGTACCACTTGTGATTTCCATCTTCTGAAGTACTGGGTCTGATCTCTTGTGCCTCAACATATCCTAGATAATCTGAAAATCATTCACAGGAGCATCCGCAGTAGATGTTGGCATCGTCCACAGCGACAGGAAGATGTTGAGTCGTTCCATTTTTGCAACAATTTCTTCATCATACTCAAGCTGGTCACAAAATACCAGCATCTTCATGGAATACAAGTTCCTGGACATCCAACTGGCCTTGTGAATGGCCCCTGATCGACTCCAGTAAATCCCACTGGGAGGTGTGCCTCCAAGAACAATCCCTGTGAGCTCAGTCATTTCCTTGTAGTCAGTTCTCGGTGGCTTTTCAGATGTCATGAGGTGTTTCCCCACAATCACTTTTTTCCCCTGATCCATTTGCTTCTGATCATCAGGGTTTTAGGGGTGTCCGCTGTCAGTTTCCCCCACACATTCTTGAAGTGTCTGAATCGGGGATTCTCTAACTCTTTACCTTGCCAAACAGCTTTTCCTAGACTGCTCAAACTAGCACTACCAGGATGTGGTGTCTGCACGCCAGGTTAAACACCTTAGTGCTCAGCTTTTCTTCAAGCAGTTTAGCAGCTCTCCTGTATACTCCACCGTCACTGGATGTAGTGTAAAAAACAAGGGCAGTTATGACACTTGTAAGCTTCCATGTTTCCAACAAGTTTATTGATGCCTTAGCTTCAGCTGTGCCTGTCGAGCTGTCGATAACAGGTACTCCCAGTAACTTCCCTTCAGGATAGGCAGGTGGTCCAGACACGAGCACAGTCTCTGAGGTGGTCCCAGGTTCAAAACCCAGGACGTCTCTGAGCATCTTCCCATTCCAGTGTAGAGTAGCAAGCTGGGGAGGATCTTCACTGAACTCCGCCTTGTACCTTTGGCTGATATTGTATCCGGTTAGCATGTGTTGTTGATCTAGAAATGATTAACTTGTCCAGATCAGCCTCACCAGCATCCAAGGTGGCAGAAACTAGAGCAGTAACTTGATTGTCAGACAAGCCAAGACAATCAGCTGTATTGCAGATGGCATCACATGACTCTCCTGGGGAATGTCAAAGTCACGGTGTCTTCATGGTAAGATCATCCAGGACGAGGTTGCTGGTAATCCATATCCTCTGTCTTAGCGTCACTGTCAATGGAATCACCCCAGGTAATGTTAACCACGTGAGTAACTGCCTCTTGTTCTGCTGTAGCTGCAAAGTAACACAATGTGGTAAGCATGTAAAACTACAAAATAATACAATGTGCTAAGCATGTAAAACTTCCAACTTGTTATGATATTCAAAATTATGATTAGTAAAAGTATGAAAATATGAATACCTTGTTCTTGCCTCTACAGTTGCCTCTTAGTCCGGCCTACTTGTTGCTGGGATTTTGTCTCTCAGTCCTCTGGTCCTGGTAGAACATGATGTCCTCATATTTCTTCTCCCTAGATAACAGTCTGTTGCTCTCTATATTCTGGACAGCATCTGGAACTCCTATGTCAAACAGGCTGTCCAATTCCAAGACAAATGTACCCTTCTTTCCTCCAGGATCACTTGCTCCTCCTTTGCTCTTCATCAGTGCTCCGTGTTTCTCATAGAATTTCACGAAGAGCTTAAATGCAGTTATGTCTGCTCATCGTCTTGATCCTAACCATCTGCGAGGTTATTCTCTAGTAAACTTTGGAGATAAAGAAAGTACTGGAATGCTTGTCTGTTGGTGGGAAGC
>NC_134783.1:4560000-4565000 GCF_046742065.1 Oratosquilla oratoria
TATATATGTATATACATATATATGTATATATATATATATATATATATGTACATATATATACATATATACATATTTATACACATACATATATATACATATATACATATATATTATATATATATATATATATATATATATAAATAAAACATACGTGATAAACTATTTATGCAGAAACCACCGGGAATTTAAAAAACAGATACCGAACGTTTTCGTATATTTTAGACATTTTCAAAGGTACAAAAAAGCAATACAGAAAGAAACAATAAATACATAAGAAGACAAGGATACTCGGAGAGGTCCCATGTTACATTCTATCACAAAAAAAATATATATATATATATATATATATATATATATATATATATATGTACATGTATATGTATATATTCATATGTATAATTATACTATGATATAGAGTTCACTATTTACATGGTGATAGTAATGTTCGTTCGTAATAGCATCAGAAAGAGTTTGCCTATTAGAAACCCAAACATTAATGCATAAGAAAGGCGAACGTTGAAGCACAAATTCAAAAGTTAAGGCAGCATCTTCACGTAGTGATGTCATTAGGAGATCACTATAAGACATTGTGTTGTCTAAGGAACTGCACAAAGGATTCGGCAGATTAGGTGAATTGCCAATAATCATCATTTCCCATATTGTTTATGGACATAAGTAAATAGTTTCCAAGAAATATATAATGGAGCTATATCTGAACCCTATACCAAGTAAGTTTTAGTTTGATTCCATTGTTGAAAATCCGTTAATGGAATACTTCGTACTCACTGTGAGACTGATAGCTGCCAATCCCAGCAACAAACCAAACAGAAGGACATATCTGTCCTCAGCCTTCACTGCCAACTCACTCCAAAACCATAGTTCTGCAGACATCATCTCATCGTCACATCAAGATCCCTCTTCCTGTTACCCCACGCAAGAACACCGCACGTTGCCACCATACATTCATGGTGGTACCTTTTTAAACATTCCCCTTTAAAACCATAACTATTGACCATCAGTCGGCTAACAGCACACGTCATATGTCCCTCGCAAGCTTAAGTGCCACTCAAGGGGCCAAGTGGCTCTAACTGGCACTGACGACCCTCGTATCACCACGATATGCTCCTTAACGGTACCCACATTGCTTCTCGCATATCATGGCTACAGGGGTGGCGACGCCGTGTACAGGCGATATTTGAAGAGTCGATCGCTGGCTTATTCATCTCTCTTTTCTACACACGAACACTTGGCCCACACTTCCCGTCATATCTATGTAAATCGGACTCTTCCAAACGAGCAAACGTAATGCAATAACGAAAATTTTTCTAAATAATATAATCTGAGTATCATTTCAGTTTTCTATCCTCTTACTGTATATCATCTCATCCTCAATGCCACTACCCCGTTACTCTCTCTCTCTCTCTCTCTCTCTCTCTCTCTCTCTCTCTCTCTCTCTCTCTCTCTCTCTCTCTCTCTCTCTCTCTCTCTCTCTCTCTCTCTCTCTCTCTCTCTCTCTCTCTCTCTCTCTCTCTCTCTCTCTCTCTCTCTATGTCTGTCTATCTCTCTATCACTCATTCCCTATGTCCCTTTCTCTTTCCGTGTGTGTGTGTATTCATACATATATACATATATGCAAGTAATATATATATATATATATACAATATCACATTATATTTATGTGTATATACATATATATATATATATATATATATATATATATATATATCGATAATTTTTATGACAATTGCATGCGGGGCTCGAACCCGCTGTACTCGGCTATCCGTAAATTACCTGTACGGCGCCCTAGACCACTACACCACAGAGACTATAAAATCCTTGAAACCTGGAATCGAACTGATTCCCGAGGGAAGGGAGATCACTTATTACGGCGATCCGAATTCCTGTATTACTCAAGGACCAGCCCACCAGTGGTGTGGAGTAAGGACCGGGACGAACCCCTTTCACGCTTATCGGCATTGTAACTATGAGAGAAATACGCTAATGGCAGCGACATCAAACCGATAATTTTTATGACAGTTGCATGCGGGGCTCGAACCCGCTGTACTCGGCTATCCGTAAATTACCTGTACGGCGCCCTAGACCACTACACCACAGAGACTATAAAATCCTTGAAACCTGGAATCGAACTGATTCCCGAGGGAAGGAAGATCACTTATTACGGCGATCCGAATTCCTGTATTATTCAAGGACCAGCCCACCAGTGGTGTGAGGTAAGGACCGGGACGAACCCCTTTAACGCTTATCGCCATTGTAACTATGAGAGAAATACGCTAATGGCAGCGACATCAAACCGATAATTTTTATGACAGTTGCATGCGGGGCTCGAACCCGCTGTACTCGGCTATCCGTAAATTACCTGTACGGCGCCCTAGACCACTACACCACAGAGACTATAAAATCCTTGAAACCTGGAATCGAACTGATTCCCGAGGGAAGGAAGATCACTTATTACGGCGATCCGAATTCCTGTATTACTCAAGGACCAGCCCACCAGTGTTGTGGGGTAAGGACCGGGACGAACCCCTTTCACGCTTATCGCCATTGTAACTATGAGAGAAATACGCTAATGGCAGCGATAAGCGTGAAAGGGGTTCGTCCCGGTCCTTACCCCACAACACTGGTGGGCTGGTCCTTGAGTAATACAGGAATTCGGATCGCCGTAATAAGTTATCTTCCTTCCCTCGGGAATCAGTTCGATTCCAGGTTTCAAGGATTTTATAGTCTCTGTGGTGTAGTGGTCTAGGGCGCCGTACAGGTAATTTACGGATAGCCGAGTACAGCGGGTTCGAGCCCCGCATGCAACTGTCATAAAAATTATCGGTTTGATGTCGCTGCCATTAGCGTATTTCTCTCATAGTTACAATGGCGATAAGCGTGAAAGGGGTTCGTCCCGGTCCGTACCCCACACCACTGGTGGGCTGGTCCTTGAGTAATACAGGAATTCGGATCGCCGCAATAAGTGATCTTCCTTCCCTCGGGAATCAGTTCGATTTCAGGTTTCAAGGATTTTATAGTCTCTGTGGTGTAGTGGTCTAGGGCGCCGTACAGGTAATTTAAGGATAGCCGAGTACAGCGGGTTTGAGCCCCGCATGCAACTGTCATAAAAACTATCGGTTTGATGTCGCTGCCATTAGCGTATTTCTCTCATAGTTACAATGGCGATAAGCGTGAAAGGGGTTCGTCCCGGTCCGTACCCCACACCACTGGTGGGCTGGTCCTTGAGTAATACAGGAATTCGGATCGCCGTAATAGTGATCTTCCTTCCCTCGGGAATCAGTTCGATTCCAGGTTTCAAGGATTTTATAGTCTCTGTGGTGTAGTGGTCTAGGGCGCCGTACAGGTAATTTAAGGATAGCCGAGTACAGCGGGTTCGAGCCCCGCATGCAACTGTCATAAAAATTATCGGTTTGATGTCGCTGCCATTAGCGTATTTCTCTCATAGTTACAATGGCGATAAGCGTGAAAGGGGTTCGTCCCGGTCCTTACCTCACACCACTGGTGGGCTGGTCCTTGAGTAATACAGGAATTCGGATCGCCGTAATAAGTGATCTTCCTTCCCTCGGGAATCAGTTCGATTCCAGGTTTCAAGGATTTTATAGTCTCTGTGGTGTAGTGGTCTAGGGTGCCGTACAGGTAATTTACAGATAGCCGAGTACAGCGGGTTCGAGCCCCGCATGCAACTGTCATAAAAACTATCGGTTTGATGTCGCTGCCATTAGCGTATTTCTCTCATATATATGTATATATATAGATATATATATATATAGATATATATATATATATATATATATATATATGAGAGAGAATGTGGGTGGGGAAGGGCAAACGAAGATGTGTTAGGAATAGAGTTTATTGCCCTAACGTTGCGACCAACTTGGTCTTCTTCAGAGGACTACAGCATTACAGACGGATCACAGTTCTTATATTCGTAGTGAGAGGGAACCCGCCAAGGTATGAGCGTCATGTTTTTCCTTTGGCTAACGATTTAATTATTAGGACACTTGCTGCTTTCGAGAGGCATTTAAATCCGTCTCTGTCGTTGTTGTTCTTGTTGGCGGCGATATGTGCAGCTTCCACAGTTTTTCTCATTTTCTTCTCAAATCCCTCGTGTAGAATTCCTGCGTTGTTCCAATCAGGTAGATGTCCACATTTGTCCAGGTGACGTACCAAGGAGTTAGATGTTCTATGAGCCCTGAGATCGTTTTTGTGCTCATTCAAGCGTTTATTGAACCCTCGACCTGACTCACCGAAATAAGATGATGGACAACCGTTGCATGGAATACGGTAAATGACACTGAGATTATTACGCATATTATTATGTTTCTTAAATATTTTTCCTATTTTATTGGAAAAATATTTAAGAAACATAACGGGGACAAGACGTGCATTGAGCAGGCAGAAGGGAACCCTTTTGGTGAGCATTGAGGGAAAATGTGTTTCCTTATACAATGTTAAATATGCGGTAGTGAATAAGATGAAGAGTTCACATTGTTGTTAATTAATTCTGGTTTGTCAGACCATGCTTGGATGAGAATAGTAAGCAGCGAATTATGGTGAAGCCATGGCGGCGAAATAATCATGGTATGTTTCATTACGTCAGTGCCAGGTGAAGTTGTGTAATGAAAAGAATCATGGTGCAAATGATTTTTTAATGTGATGAAGTAGCTGGATTGATTTGTTAATGTAATGAATTAACAGGAATTATTTGTTAATGTAATAAAATAGCTGGATTGATTTGCTAATGTAATTACAGATACCATAGTCTGTAGGAGCACAACGTCGGCCCGAAGGCTTCCAATAAAGGCAATGCGCAATCATGAATCCGCGTTTCTCGTACCTCTAAAGACAAAAGGGCCACAGGCTTTGACGTATATATGTATATGTATATATATATATATATAATATATATATACATATATATATGCATATATATGTATATATATGTATATATATGTATATATATGTATATATATGTATAT
>NC_134783.1:4570000-4577500 GCF_046742065.1 Oratosquilla oratoria
TAATTAATACTATGAATAAAGAGATAGTTTTAAAGAAAGGTACACAAATAGGATGTATTCAGGTGTGTACTAAACCTATTAAGATTTTAAATGAGAATAGTGAGGAGATAGAATTACCAACTTCATCAATTTGTTCAGTTCAAGAAGGAATAGACTTAAGAAATAGATATAAAGAATTATTACAATCAACTAATTGCCCTGAGTTGGATGAAGCTTTATTTGCTTTGCTTGTGAAACACAAAAAAGCAATTGCTTTGCCGGGGGACGCCTTAGGCAAAACAACTGTTTTAAAACATCACATTAAGTTAAAACCAGGAACACAACCTATCTACATACCAGCCCACAGAGTTCCTCACTCTAAATTAGCTGTAGTAGATAAACTCATCACTGAAATGTTATCACAGAATGTTATTGAACATAGTAAAAGTGAGTGGAATTTCCCGCTGATCTTAGTACCAAAGTCTGATGGAACTATGCGCCCAGTTATTGATTACAGGGAATTGAATAAGCACACCATTCGTGATAGGTTACCATTACCCATTATCGGTGACATTTTGAGAAGTTTGGGAACTGAGAATAGATATTTTAGCACTATAGATATCAAGTCAGCTTTTTGGCAAATAGAATTGCATGAAGATTCAAGAGAGTTCACAGCATTTTCTACTACAACAGGACATTATGAGTTCAAGAGAATGCCCTTTGGGTTATGTAATAGTCCATTAACTTATATGAGATTAATGAATACTATTCTAGATGGATTGTTAGGAAACACTGCCAGTGTATTTCTAGATGACATTTTAATAGTTTCTCAGACTGCAGTGGAGCACTTTAAGAAATTAGATTTGATATTCTCAAGACTAGGAGAAGCAGGGTTAAAAGTAAAACTTGAAAAATGTAAGTTCTTGCAAGACAGTGTCATTTACTTAGGACATAAGATAGACAGACACGGACTGAGTACAGTAAATTCAAAGGTTGACGCTGTCAAGAATTTTTCAGTTCCGACCAATGTAGACAAGGTTAGGAGCTTTTTGGGATTAACAGGATATTATAGAAAATTCATTCAAAGTTATGCTGACATTGCTAATCCACTAAGTTCTTTGTTGAGAAAGGACTCAAAGTTCATATGGGGACCTGCACAACAGCAAGCTTTTGACAAGTTGAAAGAGAAACTCACGAGTTCACATATTTTAATTTTTCCCGACTATGAAAAAGAATTCATCCTTTGTACTGATGCGTCTGACATAGGATTAGGAGGCATACTCATGCAAGAGAGAAATGGAACTTTGAAACCCATAGCTTACACATCAAGACTTTGTAATAGTGCGGAGATAAACTACTCTATAACAGAATGAGAAACTTTAGTAGTAATTTATTCTTTAGAAAGTTTTAGGGATATGATCCTAGGGTATCCCATCAGAGTTTGGACTGATCACACAGCTATTCAGAACTTATTTAAGCATAAGAATCTTAGAGGCAGACTTGCTAGATGGTTTGCGATACTTCAGTGCTATGAAGTTCAATTTGAATATATTCCGGGTAGAAGGAATGTAGCAGATCCACTTTCTAGAAACATTAGTCAACCAATGACTGGGACTGGGTTGATTAATTTTGTTTGTAGTATAGAAGAATTAGTAACTTTAGATGAAGAAATGCTAATAAGAGGACAGAGAGATGATGAGACATGTGATTCAATAATCAAGCATTTTATGAACCCAAGAGGAGATCCTTCAAAGCTACCAAAGGGGTATAAGATAGAGGAATTTCATTTGATTAATGGAATTTTGTATAGGAAAACATTTGTAAATGGGAAAGATATTTCTAGAGGTCAAGTAAATCAGTTGGTTATACCACAAACTCTTGTAAATGAGATATTGAAGTTACTTCATGATAGTGATTGTAGTTCACATCCTGGAAAGGATAAAACTTATAGACAAGCACAACTTAAATACTTTTGGCCAGGTATGAAGAAAACTATATATGATTATATAGAAAAGTGTGTAAAATGTGTAAAGGTGAAGGGAAATACACCAAAACCTGCTCCTATACTCACCTATCCTATTCCACAGAAACCTTGGGAAAGAGTTCACATTGATACATTAGAATTACCTATGTCCGAGAACGGCTTTAAATACCTATTTGTTGCTATTGATTATTTTTCAAGATTCTGTATATTACAACCCATAATCAATAAGAAAGCTGAAACTATTGCTTCCTTAATCTATTATCAGATAATTTGTAATTTTACTACACCTAACATCTTAGTTTCAGATAATGGGACTGAATTTAATAACAAAATCTTGGAAAATCTATGTAATGTATTCCACATCAAGAAAGTCAATATACTCGTGAATCATCCCAAAGGTAACGGGGTAGTAGAAAGGTTAAACAAAAAGATAATTATATGTCTTAGAACCCTAATAAGTCCTCATAGTGTAACTTGGGATACTTGGATTCCTTGTGTTAAGTGTACCCTGAACAATCAAATTAATGTAGCAACTGGTGATACACCTCATTTTATAATTTTTGGAGAGGACAAAACTCTGCCATATGAAATGTTGACTGCAGAGCAGAAGCCCATATATAATATGGATGATTATATATCAAATAGGATAAATACTCTTCAAAGTATTCACCAAAGAGTTAGGAAACATATGCACACACACACACACACACACACACACCTCTCATGGCGCTGTGGTTAGAGCTCTGGCCTGCTACTACGGAGGTCCGGGTTCGACTCTCGCCCGGGGCTGAAATAATATCAGTATCGCAGCGCTGAGGGGTGTTACTCCAACTCTCGTGGGCGGGGAGTTGGGTGTGTGTGTGTGTGCAAGGTCATAGAATTACCCATAGATCGGACCTACGAGCTCTGAGCTCTCTTCCAGGAGGGAAATAGCTGTCGATCACGAGTCCAACACGTGATCCAAAGACCAAGTGAACACACACACACACACACACACACACACACACACACACACACACACACACACACACACACACACACACACACACACACACACACACACACACACACACATATATATATATATATATATATATATATATATATATATCAGTTGAGCAGTAGGCATCACTCGGGTCAGGTCAAAGTGAGGTAGCTGCTTCAAACAGTGAGACGGTGAGTTGTTGTGTTTCAGTAATCAGCACGGAATAGGTGCAATCTCTACATAGCAGAATTGTAGTCTTTAATTGAGGGCATTAAAGAGGAGAATCGATTTCTTCGTTTGAAGGCCCAAAACACGGATGACAAACCATGTTTGGAACCTGGGTGGAAAACGGTGACAAATAAAACACGGGGTGATGGTAAAAAGCCCTCATCAGGCCCGCTTGAATGCAGAGACTCTTTTCAAGCTCTCGCGGGTCTGCAAGAAGAAGGAACGAAGAAGATGCAAGAGAAGAAGGGTAGGGTAGTCACTAGATTCCTGCCCACAGATAAGATTTTGGTTGTAGGGGATAGCCAGGTGAGGTCTTTAGAAAGGACCTTCTGCGACAAAGATAGGAAGCATAGGACCCAGGTGTGTTTCCCCAGGACGGGGATAGGTGATGTTAGAGACAGAGTAGAATAGTGTATAGTCGAGAAATGTGTGAAACCCATAGTCTGCTTGAGTGGTGGGGGGAATGACATAGGTAAGTTAGGGAGTGAGGAATTGCCTGCGCGGTTCCGGGATGCGCTAGATAAGATAAGGAATAAATGATGGACTCCCGGTGTATGTGGTATCCTTCCGAGGCGTAGAGTTGGAGGCATGTGGCATTCCAGGACTAGTGCAATGAATTGCAGGCTGGTAGAACATTGTAAGGCTGTTGGATGGTCCTTTTTTGACAACTGGGATCACTTTACGGTAAGAATAATCTATATGAAAAGGCGGGGTTCACTTGTCACCCAATGGATTTCGGCTCTCCTTGCTGAACTCCTTGATCGAGAAGTAGGCATCCTGCATTTTTTTTTTTCGAATAGATTACGTGGGAGTCAGGGGGGAAGTATCGGAATATAGTTTAGGCAATAGAAAGTGACTGTAAAATGAATCACTAATCAGGTGAAGGAAGAATAAACTTTAAATTTATTATACAAGTACCGGAAGTGTAATTAATAATAAATAAAAAAAGATAGCTGCGAGGTAAAGCATGCGTAGAGAGATTTGATATTATAGCTATTACTGAATCCTGGACCAATATGGTTGATAGACATTTCTTCCGAAAACTGAGATAGAAGGATATAAGTTTTTTCACAAGGACAAGGTTGGCAGGAGTGGGGGAGGAGTAACACTTTTCGTTAAAAATACAATAAATTGTACGGAATCTATTTGGGTATAGATTATAGGCAAGAATAAGAAACTTATTATTGGCGCCCTATATAAACCTCCTAACCTCAGCAATGAGCAGACCGATCCCCTGATCCATAAAATTCGTACGGCGTCCTAGTACAAAAACATTGCGATCATAGAAGATTTTAATTATAGAAACATTGACTGGGAAATTTGAGTAGATTAGGAAGCGCAAAATTTGTTAGACGTGGTGTAGGATAATTTCCTAAAACAAATGATTACCAATCCTGCGAGTGAAGAGAAGCCTCTGGATTTACTTTTAACTAATAATAAACACATAACGAGATCATCAAGAAATAAGATTTAATATTATTTAGGAAGAATTTAATAGAATGGATAACGTTCTAGTACTGCAGAAAGTATTTAAGACATTTGGTCACCTACGAGACTATTCAGGGGGCTGTGACGGGGTAAGATCCTCGGTCAGTCCGGACGTCATTAGCGCGGTCAGTAGTTGGGTCAAGTACAGTAACCTAATAGCTTTAAGTCTAAATTCACAAAATTAATTTATTCCCCTCAAGTCAATAAGGAAAAATAGTAATGCTCCCAAATGGATGACGTACAGGCTGAAAGGAGGACTTTACGCAAGAATAACAAACGAGGAAACACACCTTAGATCCAGATATAACGATATGGCTAGACTGGTAAAAAAGAACACGCACACAGCGAAACGTAACTATGAAATTAAGTTTGCCAGACAAGCTAGATCGAACCCAAAGGGCTTCTTTCACATCTACAGAACAAAAAATAAGGAAAGGGCAGGCCCAATTAAAAATGACGAAAATGTCATGATAAAATCGGAGGAAAAAATGAGTGAAGCGTTTAACAAATATTTTCTTGCGGTGTTTACTAAAGAGAGGTTAGACAAAGTACCTGACTGTGGTCCGATTTTTATTGGGGATAAAGAAAGTAGACTATAAAATATCAGCGTTAGTAAGGAAGGGGTAGTCAAACAGATTAAAAGACTTAATGCTACATAATCCCCAGGCCCAGACGAAATTTTTCCGAGAGTACTTAAAGAGTGTAAATTTCAAATCTGCGACAAGTTAACAGAAATATTCAATAAGATGATAGACACAGGTTTTATGCCTATTGCTTGGGGGCAGGCAAACGTTGTTCCTGTTTTAGAAAAGGGAGATAAATCGTCTATATGTAACTACAGGCTAATCAGTTTGATATCAGTTATAGGTAAAATGCTTGAATCAATAATAGTTAATAGACTCAGAGACCACATCGAGAGACATAATTTGATTCGTGACTCTTAGCATGGTTTCTCCAGGGGTAAGTCATGTTTAACTAATCTTTCATCTTTTTACACTAACGTATATAAGGCGTTAGATAACAATGATAATTATGCAAAGCGTTATGCAAAATCCCATGGCATAGGAGGAAAAGTGTTAGAATGGACTAGAGCTTGGATCAGTGACAGAAAACTGTGAATTACCATAAATGGTGTCAAATCCAAATGGGGAAATGCTTCTAGTGGAGTTCCCCAGGGCTCGGTTTTGGGTCCCTTATTGTTCATCATGTACGTAAACGACTTGAACAATGGGATTAATAGTGATGTCAGTAAGTTTGCTGATGACACTAAAATAGGACGCATAATTATGTCAGGAGACGACACCGAGATTCTGCAGGAGCTTAACAAATTGTTCACATGGTCGGTGAAATGGCAAATGGACTTCAATATCTCAAAGTGCAGCGTGTTAAATGTAGTTCTACACAACCCTGAAAACAAATATAGCTTAGATAAAATTCTTCAACCTCGGGGTTAATCTACTCAAGGATACGTACCTGCTTCACCACTACCTACAAGTGGGCTTGGTTCTTCGTAAAATTGAGATTAGGACAGCAGTTAACACTCGACTCAAATCCTGCCGGAGTAGATTAACCCCGAGGGCGAACAATTTTATAGTTTCAGTAGCGTGGTCGGTAGAAGCATAGACTTGCTAACATACAAGTCCTGGGTTCGAGTCCGGGAACAACTGTCGGAATTATTTGATTGACATCGTCGTCATTGGCGATTCTATTTAGGTATTACAAAGACGAAAGTCTTTCAAGGATAAGTACCTGCTTCACCACTACCTACAAGTGGGCTTGGTTCTTCGTAAAATTGAGATTAGGACGGCTGTCACCAGTCGACTCAAAACCTGCGGGAGTAGATTAACCCCAAGGGTGAAGAATTCTATAGTCTCAGTAGCGTGGTCGGTAGAAGCATAGACTTGTGTTCGAGTCCGGGGACAACTGTTGGAATTATGTGATTGACATCGTCGTCATTGGCGATTCTATTCAGATACACACACACACACACACACACATATATATATATATATATATATATATATATATATATACATATGTATATATATATATATATATATATAATAGCTTCCGGGTAATATAACTCGAAAATGTGTTAGACATTATCTAAAGTAATCTTCAAACCTACACCTTTTTTAGGAAAGAAAAATCTTATTTTGGTTTATAGAGGTAACTTTGAATATAGTGGAAAAAACAAAGATTTTGATATCTCATTGACGTTTTATCGCAACGCTTTATAATGTTACGAAGTACACAGCATGGAAGGATAAATTATTCTCTCAAAAGCATATACAGTATAGATATTATGTATTCGTCTACATATGAATATACTCATGAGTGTGTGCATGTAATATGTGAATGATATGCGTGGCTTTCATGGCAATAAGGTGGTTTTGATTATGTGCACACTATGTGTAACTATTTTGTGTTTATGTATATGGTATATAAATGGGTTTGTGCACGTGGATACTGTATGAGCAATTCTAATGATAACATATGTATATTCATTCCAATTTAGTGTATAACATTTGTAACTATTTTGTGTTCATCTATACAGAATATGAATGTTCACATGGGTGTGTGTAGGTAATATAGTAATGCTGTATGCATGTTTTTATGTTAACATGTATGCATTGTTTCAACTGAACAATTGTAATGGTAAAGCACGAACACTCAGCGAGATTTGTTGCTATATTCGCAAGGCTTCTGATCCTCCCGTCTGATATACTGCGGATTCTACTCATAGGCTCAAGATGGATTATCCTGGCGAGTGCGTATATGTAACTGTTTAGCCGTTCCCTCAACAGTGCTCCTTTCACTTCTAGGTACCACAGTG
>NC_134783.1:4587500-4590000 GCF_046742065.1 Oratosquilla oratoria
CCCACTCCTTCCATCCTCCCCCCCACCGACCCCGCAACCCCCTAACCCCCCAAACCCTCCAACCCTCTCCTTCACGTATTAACGAGAAACCAACCCCGCCCTCTAATCCTCCCTCCACCACCCCTTCCACCACCCAAGCCGGCTAGGTGCGTATATATAAGTCACCAACCGAAGATTTCCTTCGTCATTTCTTTGGACCTTTAATTTTTGTAAGCAGCGGTCCCCAATGGCCCATGTATCGAGTTAGGATGTGTGTTATTGCTGATTTATTGATTTCTATTTCTATATTTGTGAATTTTGTTTAGGCTAAAATGTTGTTTTTCTTTATTTCTGTATGTCTGTATTATCTTTGTTACAGAATTTGCTGATGATGTCTCTTTGTAAGACGAAACGTTGAATAAATGAATCATTTTGACAACTTGGTCTATGCCCACCCTCCAAATGGCAGAGTATTGGTTAGAAAGCTGGAGAATACCCATAAGAAGATTAACAACCTCCTTAATGCTGTCGATTCTAATAATGCATATATATATATATATATATATATATATATATATATATATATATATATATATATATATATATATATATACATATGCTCGTTTAAAATAGTATCTTTAACAAATATTTTTGGAGTAGAACTCTTTCAGGCATCCATTCACAAAAAATACTGAATGACAATAACGAGGTAGATTTCTTATTGATCTTCTCAGGTTGATACCAGATAACATAAAAATACATCTACACAACTCTAGGTTGATACCGAAAACTAAGAAGAAATTATGTCTGTCAAAAACATGTGATACTCAGGAGGGGGACAACACAAATTTCTCGAGAATGAGACTGCATGGGGAATAAGTGAATGAAGAACTTGGAATTAACTATGACAGGTATTAACCGGAAAGTGTTGAGTTAAGCAAAGTTTGTTTTGAAAAAAAAGGGGGGGAGAGCAATTCCGAAAGAAGAAAGCTTATGAATAGAAAAGGCTGGTAGAGAAATTGAGAGAAAACTGAAAATTTGAGGCACAAGTGAATGAAATATCAAAATCAGAGGAAAGTGTGGTGGGAGATTGAAATACTTTCTTGGATGGTTAAACGCGACGAGAAAAAGGTCAACAAAAGGTGAATAATTGTAAAGATAAAGTCGGCAGCCATTGGGTGAGGGAAAAAATAACATGTGTAACAGAATCTATGTTTAAGAAAAAAATCATAATAAAATACAACTGATTACTGAAATTATTGCTAACATGAGGTCATTGTTTCATTTTGTGAAAAAAAAACTAATTGTGTTTCCATAGAATAAAAGGAAGCAGATCAGCAAGGCCTTACGTGAAAAGAAAAACCGTTAAAACCGTTAGAAAAAGGGGGAGCGTGCAAAAAGAAAGATTGGGGTAAAGATTGTGGGTTTGGGAGAATAAGGACGAAAAAAACATATAAAAAAGATCAATAAATACGATTGCCTAAGTCCCTCCAAAGACCTGTGAAGATCGGCTTGAAACAATAGGTGGTCCTTGCAGCACTGACGAGTATACTGCTACATTTTGGAGAGTGAGAGGAAAAGAGTGAATTGTGAATCAGTCTGTATAATTTAACAAAAAGTTTTATGAATATTTCATTGAGTTGTGTTTCCAGTTGCACTAAGAGAAATTTCAGTAGTGTGTGAGTATTTACCCAATGAGTAGTGATAGTTTCTCTCAACTGAATAAAATAATGTGGCGGCAGCACTCTGTGCGACGTCATTCCCAGCCTGATTAATCAAGATAGGCTCAGGATATTGAAATTTTCTCTTTCAACTAAAAAAAATCGTCTGGCGACAGCAATGACAAATATGAGACGATAGTAATATCGAGCGGATCATGGGAAGATGAAAAAGCAGAGTGAGCAGACAATGTAAATCTTTTGACATACCATTTTACACAAAATAATGAATTAATGAAAAGTATAAAGTCAAACAAAATAAATTATAATAAAACAAAATCAAGTATATATAAATAGAATCAAATCAAATCAAGGAAGGTAGAAAATAAAAAATAGATAACATCAAACAGAATTAAACAAAGTAAGAAAAAATAAAGTAGAATAATAGAAACAACATATGAGGATGAAAAATACGACGTGAAATATATTACCCAATGTAGAAGAAATGACTCTTCGATTTTGCCACTGAAAAGGAACAATAAATGAATAGATAAATAAATAAAAATGTCAGTGAGATTCATCTTCACACTTGATGAGAATGTTCGCTGCTTGTGGTGAGGTGACGGGTGGGCATGGAGTTGTAATATTGGATATATCAATAAGCGGATTGACGATGTGCGAAAACTTCTAAAATAATGAGAAATAAATGGTTTCTGCCGGGAAAGATAATGAAAGGAGGAATGCCTCGATAAAAAACGAGCGAAGAGTAAAGGGGAAAAATACACAAAATAACGAGAAACGAGTTACGAGTTGGGGTTCAGGGGGGTGGTGAAGATAAAGAAAAAAAAAAAAAAAAGATAGAG
>NC_134783.1:4595000-4597500 GCF_046742065.1 Oratosquilla oratoria
GGTACAACGGTTCCTCAAGCACAGACTGGAGGCAGAGGTGTCAGAGAGGGCGAGGTGGTACAGGGCAGTCACAGACTACGAGCCCCTTGTACTTCCTCGCTCCACACCTAGAAAAGTGGAAACTCTGCTCTTCCGTCTGCGGCTGGAGGACCGTTGTTTCTGGCAAATCAAGACGAACCCCACACCAGAAGAAAGAAGATGCCATCATTGCCGCCACCCTGAAGCCACCCTTGACCACTACCTCAAACATTGCCCCGCAACTGCTTTTCTGAGGAGAGGGCCTCCGACAACATCTGAGGGTCTTGTGCGCCGCCTATGCAGCCACTTAAGTCCGTTTGAACTGCGTCAGCTGGTGGAGTGTCAGCCCCCCGTTTAATTTTTATATATACATGTCTCTGTCCGGAAAGGTGAATTCATGGCGATGTGCATACGTATACTGCATGCGTATGCACATCTAATGTATGTATGAGTGTGTGTGACCAAGGCCACACACGCTCATACATTGAATCATCCCCCCCCTGTATTTTCAATATATATGTTTACTGTCCGGAAGGGTGTATTCATGGCGATGTGCATACGTATATTGCATACATATGCGCATCTAATGTATGTATGAGTGTGTGTGGCCAAGGCCACACACACTCATACATTGGATCACCCCCCCCCCTTCTTTACATTATATAAAACAAGATGTCACCACTTACCATCAGATAAAGTTATATTAAGAAGGGTGCATTCACGGAGATGTGCATGCGCATTCATATACGTGTGCACATCTTGTGAATGTATGAGTGTGTGTGGCTGGGCCCACACACACTCGTATGTCCAAACACCCACCAAACGGGCTCACACCTAAAGCCCGTGGGAGCCTCCCTCCCAAATTTTATAGACTAGACTAGACCGATCTTCCTCGGTCTCCCACCAGAGGCTCTCCGTCCCAGATATGTTGTGTTCGTATCTGTGCGCTGCCATCGCTGCGCAGCCTACAAAGATGTGGGTGACTGAATACAAAGCATTCTGACAAAATGGGCATGTGTTATCTGTTATTCTGCCTAATCTATTATGCTAGTCTTAAGTGCTGTGTGCTAGCTTTAGCTAAGTTTGCTTAAGTATTTTCCATTACTTCTCTTTACTTTGCATTTTGATTCGTGCACGAGTGGTGGGAGAGAGCTAAGGCTCCTTTAAGCATTGTATGTTTTCTTTATGATGGGCGTATATGAGGGTTATCTGGAAACATTTGAAAAAAAAGTGCTGGAAGCTGAAGGATATCATGACTTTACCAGCTATGGACTACCGCTTTGTGAATTCTCTATTGATAAGGGAGACGAAAGAGAAATATGTTGGATATCACTCGAAAGAAGGACACTGAAAAAGGACGGATGACATTTGGTAAGAAACAATCTTTTAAAGAAAAAAGAACTATAGTGTGTGTAAGAGAGTAGATACACAGTGACAGAAATCACAAAATTCCGTTCTCGTAGATTTAATGCAAAGGTTAAAAAAAAAGTGAGGTGAGGGGATGTATTTTTTAGAGAAAGTAAAGATGATGTTTTGTGCTGCAAGAACTAAAGAAGATAAAAGCCGCGGGAGGAAGAAATAATGTATACAGGATTAGTGGTAATGACATAAGAGTGGATGGTGAAAGTAATATATTGTATATTGAAAAGATGGAGTTGAAGAAATCCTAGAAGCAAATAGATTAGGAAAAATAGGGGATTTGAGGAAGAAGAAAGCTTTGAGAGAACAAACTGGAGAAGAGTGCCCCTCCTGACAGGCTTAAAGCCTACCTGAGAGCAGAAGTAAAAAGTAAGAAGTAAGTATAAAGGCAAAGCAATTAATAACACTGGCCTGCGCTGTTTTCAAGGTCTAACATATAATACCTGATTTTAGGCCAGTTTTTTTACCCTGAATCCAAAAATTATGCTCATTTTACTCAATCAGATCAAGTTAATGATATATCAGCACATTAAAAATATCTTAAATTCCGATCTATTTGTAGGCGAATGAAACACAATATTGAAAATATTAGATTCATTCACAGACGGCTTACAAAATATTTTGAATAGATAGCAAGAAGAGTATAATAAACTAAGAAAGCTACTCATGGATGAATGGTCTTTTCAGGGACTTCCGTTTGTGCTGAGCAGACTCCCCATCCCTCTTCAGGCACCAGCAGTAGTCGGCCAGAAAGTTGACATCCAATCAGCCTTGATAACGTTCCTCCATAACACTGATATCTTTGTGAAAGCTCACAATTCTCTAGAAAATAGTCCAAATGGGATCGGAGGAAGTGCATTTTCACTGACATGCGCGCACCAAGTTGGGGGAAATTCTCCATTAACTCATCAACCACCTTCTGATACTGGGAACTTCTGTGGTTGCCAAGGAAGTTTGCAATGACTGACCTAGGGGACAACCAAGGAGAGAGTTCAGCAGGATTCAGTGCATCATCAGAACTAATGTCCTTGATGAGTTCCTTTATTTGAGGACCATCAAATAT
>NC_134783.1:4602500-4605000 GCF_046742065.1 Oratosquilla oratoria
TTTACTTAAACACCCTTTCCACTCAATCTGTCACACATATTTCAAAATATACATATTTATCTATGTATCTATATATATATATATATATATATATATATATATATATGCATATATATATATATATATATATATATATATATATATATATATATATAGAGAGAGAGAGAGAGAGAGAGAGAGAGAGAGCGAGAGATTCTGACAGGGTGCCGTAAGTGGAGTAGGAAACACAGAGTCTTAGTCTGTGGAATAAACTCCTAAGAGTCCTGTGTTCTCTACTCCACTTACGCCACACACACACACACACACACACACACACACACACACACACACACACACACACACACACACACACACACACACACACACACACACACACACACACACACACACACACACACACACACACGCACGCACGCACGCACGCGCACGCACACACACACACACACACACACACACACACACACACACACACACACACACACACAGACACACACACACACACACACACACACACACACACACACACACACACACACACACACACACACACACACACACACACACACACACGCACGCACATGCACACGCACCCCCCATACCCCCCATATATATATATATATATATATATATATATATATACATACATATATATATATATATATGTGTGTATATATATACATATATATACATATATATACGTATATGTATATATATACATATATATATATATATATATATATATATATATATATAAAATGCAGAAACCACAGGGAAAATAAAGTTTGGATTACCAAACGTTTTCGTCGATTACGACATCCTCAGAGTACAAGAAAGAGAAATAGAACACATTATTTATATAAAAATAAGAAAACTGGGGAAGGTTATAGCTACATAAAACCTTCAGACTATATACATACACATACATTCATATGCACATGGAAATAGTAAAAGTAATAATAAAACAATAAAACAGCAAATACAAAAGCGAATAACTATGTGGCCGAAAAGTCCATAGGACATCTGGTACAAATAGGAGCCATGGTACTGCTTTATTATCCTATTAGTTATGAAATTATCAAGTTTAAATAAACCTAAACTGAAGTTGATGTTATTATCAAAATTGATCTTTATAAAACTGGATTCAATGATATTCCTTTTTAAAACAGAATTACAAAAAAAAAAAAATAATAATAATAATAATAATAATAATAATAATAATATTGTCCCGGTCAATGCTATGGTTTGTGTCCCGTACATAGACAAAAACCCCACTAGACATTTGGCCCGTCCTTATACTATATCTGTGTTGATTCATCCTTATATTAAATTCTTTACCAGTTTGGCCAATGTAACAGGAGCTACATTGTTTACTATAGACACATCTTACATTATTGTAAGGGGAATTTTTAATGAGTTTTTTTTTTATGGTACTGTTTTTGAAAATAACATTGACATTGAACTCCTTAAGCATACGAGGAAGTCTTACAAGATTTTCATAAAAGGGAAAACTGAAAGATTTTTCTTGCAAAAAGTATCTTTTTGGGATGTATCAAAATAAGACTTCCTGGCCCTATATCGTGCTTTATCTATAACATATTTAGAATATTTCAAGCCCGATGCAATGTCATATATTTTTCCTATTCCTTATACTTGAGTCTACAGACTACTTTCAACTGCACCTCCACCCCGTTAATTGCTCTGTAGTGTAATAATATCGACTTTATTACGCCATCTTCCACAATTAGCAAAGCTTTTTTAAAGTTGATGAATTCTGAGTAATTTTTGAGATTGCTTCAGCACCCGAGTTGGATTCACTATATGAGACTTTATATTTATGTTTGTCTTCTTTGCTTCTGAATTAATCGCTCTGCCCCGCTATCATCCAATCTAGAATTGCTATCTTCCTTAACTATTTCAATAGATTCTCTTATCACAGATACTAGTTCTAAGTCTGATTGACTTAAAAATGGAATTAACTGTGATTTCACTAAGATTCCCAACTCAGCATAACATATGATCATGCCCTCCTTTCTCATAGTTGCAAATACTATCAATAGATATTCTGGGAAAACAGATTTTTCTAAAACTATCACTGGATGTTGCAAGTGCACATTCTTGTATAAAATGACCTTTAATTCAACCTTACCTAATGTTTCTAACTGAATTCCAGTTACTCCTTGCAATGAATAGTGGATTGGTTTCAATAGTTTCACTCCTGGTTTTAATTGGTTTAAAACTTTACTAGCTATAACATTGACTACAGATATTTGAATAAGCCTATTCAACACTACCCGCAATGAGTGGTTCTACAGATGTCCTTTCATTTGTTATAGTCAATTTATAATTGTCTCTAATGTAGGTGTTTTCTTTCACCCTTCTGTCACTCTTGTCCCTAAACAATTATGTCTATTTGTATTTCTATGGTTAAATATGTAGTGTTGTTTTGTTTTGTGTCTGGGGGTTTCCTCTTATTCCTGGATGAATACGAAAATTTGGCATT
>NC_134783.1:4610000-4612500 GCF_046742065.1 Oratosquilla oratoria
TTCACACGTAATTTCTTCCAGAGCGCGCGTAAGCATGCATGCCCACACCGGCGTTTCGGCGTCCGAGAACGACGAAAATATGCAATTTCTTTAATCTTACGTAAATCAAATCCTAAGATTGACAAGATAGATCCACAAGGTAATACACATACATAAATTCATATGCAAAGTATGGAATAGTTTGTCAAAGCACAAAAAGGAACGAAATACATCCGATGAATAGAAATCATCACTTTAAGAGTCTTTAGACGTGGATATACCTCACGTAGGCACAGATCTTTCTCACCGGCGTCCGAAGATTAAGAGAATATGTAATTTCTCTTATCTTACGTAAATCAACTCGTAAGATTGACAAGAGAGATCCACAAGACAATATACATACATAAATCTATATGTAATGTATAGAATATGGTTGACAGTGTACAAAAGGAATGGAATACATCATAAATATATGTTTCATCACTTTAACAGTATTCTTACGTCGATTACTGACAGTTGGATATCGAGAAGTCCACCAAGCCTACCGTGGGAACGGCTGGCATAGTCCGAGTTACACATACGTACATGCGCGCATGTGCGTCTGAATGAAATCTTCACTACGACGAGCCTGTAGTCGTAACTATATACAGTATGTATATATGCATGTATGTGCGTATGGGTTTTCAGTTGTCCTGAACGTTTCCAATTTGCTATCAACCCTCTCAAAAGGACAGTGATTTACATATCACAAATCTGATAATTCGAATGCTGTAGTAACTATGATAAAAAGATTATTTAAAGAAAATGGATAACTACTCAAGGATCAAAATAGTTATGTCCAACTATTAAAGAATCCCATTGAATTGGTGAATAGCTATTTCAATAAGAAGATAAAAGAATTGTTAAGTGGAAATAGTGAACTCACCAAAAAGTTTATTCTTATCAGCCCCACCCTCATCTGCCTTACATGTATGGTTTAATTAAGACACGCAAGCCAAAGTACCCGGTAAGACCAATAATTTCTTCAATTGGTTCAAATTCTTGTAAACTCTCGAAATGGTTAGTAAATTTTTTTAGCCCGTTAGTTGGAATTGTTTCTACTTCCCATGTTAAGAACAGTTTAGTTCTTATTAACAAACTAGGTGAGATAAAACCAGAATACAAATTTAAATTAGTAAGTTATGACATTGTTAGTTTATCTACTAAAGGTCCTTTGGATGATCTTTTATTCTATTTTGTCAGGGGGGGTACAAATTTAGTATATGTACTCGGTATTATTGAGAATTGGGCGTGAGAGAAAAGAAACGCAAAGGCACACACTAACACGTGTTTTTATTGGATAAAAAGAGCACAACTAAACTATCTGAACACATATAATAGAAATATCACCAGTGTGATATGTAACACAGTCTACTCAATATGTACAAAACTATATATACACAAACCACTCCTCGGCTCTGCAAGCGCGAGGATGAATTCTCCTCGAGCGTCGATTCCTTCTCCAGACGATCTCCTCCAGACGAGTCCCCTATGTCCTTCTCCTTGGTGGACGGGCGCACGTCGCTGTGATCCCTTCAGACGATCTCCTCCAGACGAGTCCCCTGTGTCCTTCTCCTTGGTGGACGGGCGCACGTCGCTGAGATCCCTTCAGACGGAGGTCCGTCTTCAACTATCTTCAAGCTCCTTCGTGCGCTCCCTCTGTAGAACTGGAAGGGGAAGGGGGGTGGGGTCCTCCCTCAACGGCAAGCAGCCGTGAAGTCTCCTACGGCTCTCTCTATCTCCTCGTGATCTCCTGCGTCCTGGTGCCCTCCCTCTGTGGAACTGGGAGGGGAGGGGGGGGGTCCACCCTCAACGGCAAGCAGCCGTAAAGTCCTGAATTCTGAATCTCTAGGAAAGACCACCCGCTTGCGTGGGGTCGGGTTTTGTGGGAGGGGAAGAATGTCTGTAAGAAAATTAAAATATAGTAGCGTTTAAAGAGGGCTATTGCCACCGGGCGATTTGCGAGCGATTAGGGGTTTATTGGTGGTCGTGGCTCAGGAGAAATGGACCGGGAGCTTGGACGGAGGTGGTGCCGACGCCGAGGTTAGGATTAGGATCACCAACGAAAGTTTAGAAAATGGTAGGAGGCGTAGTAGTAGAGAAAGGTGGAAAAACGGAAAAATCTTTAGTGGGAGGTAAACTGAAATGTGAAGATGTAGTAGAAGAGAAAGTTAGAAAGGAAGCGAATTTTAGTCGAAGAAAAAGTAAGTGTACATGTTTGTGCGTGTGGCGTGGCTATGTTCGTGAAAGCCATAAAGTAACTTCCTTCATCTCCATACCCTTCCTCTACACATCCGGGAGGGTGAGGAAGAGTGGGTGGTGGCGATCTGCGCATGCGCGCAAGGGCAGTAGTGACCCCGTAGTTGGGCCTAGTTGGCAGCCCTGGGCAGCTACGCATGACCTCACGCAACCTTACCGTGGTCACATTCCTCCGGCCTGGTTAGGTGCGCTGGGCTGACTGCAAGCTCCCAGCTCCGTCACG
>NC_134783.1:4615000-4617500 GCF_046742065.1 Oratosquilla oratoria
GATACCACTTTCTTGATCCTTGGTATCTCTTTTCTAGGCGCCATGACCTTTACGCTTCTGATGGGATCCACCTTACCCGCAGAGGCAAAGATGTTCTTACAAACCACATTGTGGGAGTTTGTTATGAACTAGCTCCTTTTTTAGGGTAGATGACCAAAGGGAAGGGGAAATAGAATGTACTTGGGAAAACAGTGTAGAGTATAGCATTAATTTAGAACAATGTGCCAGTATAGGGCAAAATATAATTTTAGGATATAATGTCGCTAGAGGACGAAATGTTACATTAGGATGTAATCTCAAAGGACAAAATGTCGCGATGGGATGTAATGACAGAGGAGGACAAAAGATCACGATGGGAAGTAACGATAGTGGAGGACAAAATATCACGATAGGATGTAATGATAATGGAGGAGAAAATATCACGGTAGGATATAATGTCAGTGGAGGACAAAATATAATTTTAGGGAGGGATACCGGACAGAATGTCAATGAAGGCCAAAATATCATGATGGGATGTAATGACAGTGGAAGACAAAAGATCACGATGGGATGTAATTATAGTGGAGGAAAAAACATCACGGCATGATATAATGTCACTGGAGAACAAAATATAATTTTAGGAAAGGATGTCGGACATAATGTCAATGAACGACGGGAGGCCGGCATGAATCACGGTGACGTAGGGGGACAAAATGTACAAAAGAGATCGGATGACCATGATCGACCAGATGTCCGTGATGGGGGAAATGTTAATTTTGATGGGAGAAATGTTAATGAGGCATTGAATGTCAATGAAGGACCAAATAATAATATAGAGCAATGTATAAATAAAAAACAAAATGATAATGGAAGACATGATATTGAAACTCAAAATGTGTCAAAAAGAAATAATCACGAGTTTCTTAAAACCATGTACTTTAATGCTCGTAGTATTAGGAACAAATTTCAAGAAATACAGGCGTATGTCAAAAGCGAAAATCTCGATATGATAGGAATAACTGAGACATGGTTAAATGGTACAGAGTTCGAAGCTGAATTTAATATTGCGGGATTTTAACACTTTCATCAGGATAGAAACCACAAGAAAGGTGGGGGCGTTCTGTTGTACGTTAAAAACAATGTTCATGCTTGTGTTTTGGAGAAAGTGAAACAGGATGCATATGATAGTTTGTGGGTTGAGTTAACCCAAACAAATGGACAAAAAATGAATATAGGTGTAATATATAGGCCAAAGACATTATCATTAGCAGACGACAAACTGTTATTTCAAGAGCTGTCTAGTTTCTGCAACCGGGATTTATTGATAATGGGTGATTTCAATTTTACTGACATTGATTGGATGACCCTTGAACATAGCCATATAGGTAGTCGCTTGATTGATTTTCTTGGTGACAATTACTTAATTCAGCATATAAAAGAGCCGCGAAAGCATGGTAACTGATATAGAAGTCGGTGAAACTGTTGCAAATAGCGATCACAACTTAGTTAGATTCAAACTCCTAAACAATTTTAGAATAGATACTTGTGTTTCTAAAATAACCGATTTCAGTAAAGCTCAGTTTATAGGACTACGTCAGGAGCTTCAGCTTACAGATTGGGAGGCAAAATTAAGCGAAAGACCTGTAGATCAGATGTGGGAAATATTTCAAAATACGCTCACTAAGATGATTCAAACTTACATTCCTTTTAAGGACAGACGTCCCCCAAATCAGGCTCGCCCAAAGTGGCTCGACAAAGAAACTGAAAAAAGTATTGCTAAAAAGAGACAGGCTTATAAGAAATATAAGTGCTCGGGTGCATCTAATGACTATGAAAATCATGTATCAAAACAGAGAGATTTAAAAAAGACAATAAGAAAAAGAAAACGACAATACGAAATGAACATCGCTGATAAATCCAAAGACAATCACAAAGAATTCTATAGTTACATTAGAAAAAAAAAAGGTTATTAGGAATCACATTGGTCCACTATTATCTGCTGACGGTCAAGTTGAATATTCAAATGAAGGAATGAGTAATATCTTCAACAATTATTTTAGCTCGGTATTCGTAAACGAAACACCTCAAAGTGAACTCCAAACTGAAACCTGTGAAAAGTCTAGGGTAAACTTACTCACTACGGTAAATATAACAAAAGAAAAAATTAAAAGGTGTATAGAGCAACTCAAAGTTAATAAAACACCAGGGCCTGACGGTTGGTATCCAAGAATCTTAAAGGAAATGAAAAATGAGATTGTTGTTCCATTATAAATTATTTTCAAGAAACCCATCATATCCGGAGATGTCCCAAGGGAATGGAAGCTAGCTAATGTTCCTCCCATATTAAAAAAAAGATGACAAAAAGAAACCAAATAACTATAGGCCTATAAGTTTGACTTCAATCGTAGGAAAAATAATGGAAACTATCATCAGAGATGCTATCGAACATCATTTAGAAAGTAATCGTTTGATAAATGACAGCCAGCATGGTTTCAGACGGAAACGTTCTTGCGTGACTAAC
>NC_134783.1:4622500-4627500 GCF_046742065.1 Oratosquilla oratoria
AATCATCCCGCCGCATCATTCGTAGGTGACGCACGTTCAACAGAATCATTTTGGTGGTTATCATTATTTCGTATGTCAACAGCCTAAGTTGTCAAAATTGGCAGTTGGTGGAGTAGGTGGGAGCTGGGATGGGAGCTGGGGTGAGAGCTGGAGTAGGAGCTGCTCTACGTCCGCTTCGTCCACCCTGGGTAGTTTTTGAAACGAGCGAAATCTGCAGCAGTCAACCACTGCATTTCAGCTTTCAACTTTAGCGCTATAATTGTTCTGTTGTCATTTAGCTTCTTTTGTGGTGGGACTGATCCCCAACGTACCTCCCACCTCCCCCGTTTCCAGTTCGTGACGGAAATTCCCATATCGTCCAAGACTTCGAACTCGTAAGCCCCCGGTATAAGTATATTGCACCTTCATTACCACTATAACGTAATTTGGAAATAGTGAGAATGAGTGTCTATTGGTCAAGGTGCAGAGTTGCCTCAAGGATGCATGGTGAAACGGTGAAAGTAAACCAGCTTCGACTGTCGGAGCCTACAATGGAAGAGATGGACCTCAATGTAATGTGATTGACTCGAGCAATATGGAGGGGTTAGGGTGACCATACATCTTCGAGGTGCTATGTGGGAGTGTTGCGAAAGGATCTTTTGTGTGTGTGTGTGTGTGTGTGTGTGTGTGTGTGTGTGTGTGTGTGTGTGTGTGTGTGTGTGTGTGTGTGTGTGTGTGTGTGTGTGTGTGTGTGTGTGTGTGTGTGTGTGTGTGTGTGTGTGTGTGTGTGTGTGTGTGTGTGTGTGTGTGTGTGTGTGTGTGTGTGTGTGTGTGTGTGTGTGTGTGTGTGTGTGTGTGTGTGTGTGTGTGTGTGTGTGTGTGTGTGTGTGTGTGTGTGTGTGTGTGTGTGTGTGTGTGTGTGTGTGTGTGTGTGTGTGTGTGTGTGTGAGTATGTGTGTGTGTGTGTTCATGCCTTTATATATCTGTTATCTATTTAGAAATGTATTTATTCCCTAATGTGCATATTATTAATTTAAACCTGATTGTTAGAGTTCTCCTGAAGATGGTGCCCAACTCTGACCAAATAAGTTGATATTGCTTTGGATGTAGGAGCACCGTCAGCCAAAATCAATAAATTATATGAATATGTTAAGATGCTGCTTACGATTCATTAAGGATGAAAACAAATTAATCACTTAAAGTCGTCAATGTCTGTAGCATAGTACAATAGTGTGTATACAATTTTGCCAAACATTCCAAAAATAATCGGAGTCATAAGTATATAAGATGTTCGACGACAAGTCTATGTTATGTCTGTCTATCAATAGATGGTGCTTTGATCGTTGATCATTACATCCTTGCCATGCTGCAGATATGCCAAAGAATTACCATGACATTGACATATGACAAGAGGAAAACCAATATATGCGGGTGCCCTGGAATAATATGTAAATGCACTGTAAAAAATTTTACAGTCTTTGGAAATCAGTCTCCTATAGTCATCATAATACGGCTCTGTATGCATAGTTCTGCCATCCCATATGAATTTTTCACCATAACAATCACTTATACGTGTCTAAGGCTACCATGGTCTAAGCAAGCTTCGACATTTTCAACATTCTTAAGTACAGGGTGTCTCAAAAGTCGCTATTTTGATAAGATTTGGCGAATTACAAAAGACATCTCGATGACATGATATCATGTATATATGTAGATAAAATAAGTATATCTAGAAGTAAAGATCTGAAAAATATTACTTAAAATTTTGATATAAGGGTCTATATGTGTACCATCAACGTCTCTATAAAATTCAAAACAATCTGCTGTGTCTCTGCATGTCGATGTATGTTTTATTTTCAGAACAGCTTCAATAATTCGAATCCAAATATTAGCTAAATTTCTAAACTTTCTTCTATAAACTTCAGACTTTAAAAAGTCTAAGGAACTGACCTCTCTATTTAACACGTCTGATGCTTCACATAGATAAACTTGTATGCAAAAATTAAAACAATATTTTTGTCGATATTTATCTTGAGACAGATTTTTTGTAAGCCCTTATTTCCTTTAAAATAGAAATTGAAGTTTTAAACTTTCTGTACATACCATTCTGTCTCAAAACCTACAGTAACAAAATGTCCCCCAACTTCATGTAGACACCCATAAGCATGTTTTTATTACCAGAATCAATAATCCCATCGACTTTGGCTGCCACTATCCAGTCAAGCGTTAATTGATTACTCGGGTTGAGCATCTCCTCCTCGTACTTAAGGAGCTCCTGACGCCGAGCCCGTCCATACCTAATCCAGGTCCTCCCGCTTCAGGGCACGGAGAGACACATCAATGACCCTGAGACTCTTGGAAAACCTTCGTCACGCCCCCTTCAGGAAGTCTCTCTGCGATATTTTGTGTCGAACTGCTACTTGAGGACCTTCCGGTCCAGTTCCAAAATTCAAAGTTATCAAGTAGTTGGAGGGAAAGAGAGTAATTTTCACCCGAAAAGAATGAGATCCAAAAATAAATTAACATATAAAGTAATTAGACTAATGAATTTATAGACAGGTAAATAGATAAGTAAGTAGATAGATAATAAGTAAATTGAAAATAAATCATAAATAGATAAATATGTAAACAGATGAAGAAATCATAAAGAGGGCAATAATGAATAAACACACACAAGAAAAAATAGAGATGAATGAATAGATAAATTTGTAGATGAATAAGTAAATAATTACATAAACCAATAAACTAATACATGAATAAGTAAATAAACAATTAAATAACAAAATAGTATGTACAATATTATGGTGCAAAGTTACCATAGCTCCGGGATCAAAACCTTAAAAATAGACCATAATTATTTTGAAATTTGTGTCGAAAAGAAAGAAGAAAATATTCAGCTCTGAACTCGTAAGCAGAAACCTTTTTTAGTGAGAAATAATCACAAGACAGTGAATATCGTATCAAACTCATTAGCAGGTGGTCCTAAGTTTGACTCCGGGAACCAGGAAGAGAGGCGACCCAACATCAGCCTACAAAAATCTAGCGGCTTTTCACAACTGACAAGGCTTTGCTCTAACAGGAGTTCCTCACTTCCCATTGTGTGGAAGTGGGATGGTGTGAGACTCCACGATCAACGTTCTGTTGCATCTTTGCGAGGTATAGAATTGTTTTTCAAAGGTGTGTTTGAAAAATGAGACAGATGCACACATAGCTTCTATCGAGATTACATGAGATATTGAGATTACATGAGATATTCAAAATTCGATACAGAAGGTTCTGAAATCTAGAAAAATTCGTATACCAGAAGTGCTTTCTTATATTCTTTTATGTTTTTAAAGGAAGGGCTTGTTCCGAATACAGGAGATTTCTAACTTTTACAAATTCCAAATATAAAAAACTATGTAGAATATTTTCCGTACATGAATGTTTAGTACAATAAAGCGTTCTATGAAGAAGGCTTTTGATAAGTCTAAAGAAAAAGAGTGAGGAAAGAACAGCAACCTAAGTACCACCCGAGAATAAGGGCACGGGAAAAGAGTACCGGGTCTCCAGAGCAGATACTATAGAAATGCTGGTGAGAAAGTAGGAGATCAGGAAGCAGAAGGATTAATACTTCCCTAAGCTTAGAGATCAAAGACTTTAGCCAAACTCTATCAAGAGCTTTTGATATATTTAGCACAATGCCGAAGGTCTCACCAAAGATCCTCGAGGTGGATGATGTGAAACCATACAGGAATGCTAGGAAACCACCGGCAGAGCATTCCATGCGAATAAGAAATAATCAGTAATGACATGTTCATGTTTCACACACACACACACACACACACACACACACACACACACACACACACACACACACACACACACACACACACACACACACACACACACACACACACACACACACACACACACACACACACACACACACACACACACACACACACACACACACACACACACACACACACACACACACACACACACACACACACACACACACACATTTTCCCCAGGCCTGTTGAATAATTATTCATAGGGGCCGGGTTCGTGACGGAGAAGTATTAAACGTTTCAAGATAAAAGGGAGAAGAGAGGCACTAAGGAGAAGGGGAGAGGCCGGGGCTGACCCTGTAGCTGTGCATTGTCCACTCTTTACGCGTCGATGAGCGGGGGTAACGAACCTCGGTCTTCGGGTCTCCAAGGTACACAGCGCAATCCTCCTTCAAGCTCTTGCTACTCCTCGCGGTGCGCTCCTCTTCTTCTTCTTCTTCTTCTTCTTCTTCTTCTTCTTCTTCTTCTTCTTCGCGTTCTTCTTCTTCTTCTTCTTCTTCTTTTTCTTCTTTTCCTTCTTCTTCTTCTTCTTCTTCGCGTTCTTCTTCTTCTTCTTCTTCTTCTTCTTCTTCTTCGCGTTCTTCTTCTTCTTCTTCTTCTTCTTCTTCTTCGCGTTCTTCTTCTTCTTCTTCTTCTTCTTCTTCTTCTTCTTCTTCTTCTTCTTCTTCTTCTTCTTCTTCTTCTTCTTCTTCTTCTTCGCGTTCTTCTTCTTCTTCTTCTTCTTCTTCTTCTTCTTCGCGTTCTTCTTCTTCGCGTTCTTCTTCTTCTTTTTCTTCTTCTTCTTCTTCGCGTTCTTCTTCCTCTTCTTCTTCTTCTTCTTCTTCTTCTTCTTCTTCTTCTTCTTCTTCTTCTTCTTCTTCTTCTTCTTCTTCTTCGCGTTCTTCTTCTTCTTCTTCTTCTTCTTCTTCCTCGTCGCGTTCTTCTTCTTCTTCTTCTTCTTCTTCTTCCTCGTCGCGTTCTTCTTCTTCTTCTTCTTCTTCTTCTTTTTTCTTCCTCTTCTTCTTCTTCGTCTTCGTCTTTTCCCTCTACTTTTTCTTCTTCTCCTTCTTCTTCTTCTTTTCTTCTTCTTCCTCTTCCTTTTCCTCTTCTTCGTTTTCTTCTTCGTCTTCTTCTTCCTCTCCTTCTTTATCATCATCATTATCATCATCATCTTCTTCTTCTTCTTCTTCTTCTTCTTCTTCTTCTTCT
>NC_134783.1:4632500-4645000 GCF_046742065.1 Oratosquilla oratoria
AGACATTAGTTATTTTCGTTACTTACCAGTATTGTATGTTTCCTTGCCTTAGGCATACCTGTATTGTCCTTTTTGAGATTTTGTGGACATATTGTTGTATATACATATTTCATATCTACCGGTCGTGCCTTGGGCGGCCATTTTTATGACGTCAGTAGTTGTTTACTTTTTGAAATGTTACCCCTCAGTGGTTAGATTTTCTTTCGCCAGTGACGCATCAGTGCATTATGTTTTTTTTCCGTAATTTTTGCTAATTACGGTCTTAATATATATATTTTTTCATTATTGCTATTTGTATTGCATTGTTTCTGTATTTCAAGGCTTCTGTTTGTGTGAATTATATCATTATCTTACGTTCGTGTCCCATGTCCATGTGAATTCTCTATATTATTGTTGTTGTTTTTTTTTACATTATTTCATGCTTTGTGCAAGTGTGTTATATTTACATCATTTCTTGCTCAGTGTCAGTGTTTTCTATTAATGCTGTATGTTATTACGCAGTGGGTTACAGTTGTCAAATCCTATCATGTCTATGTCAAAGATGCCTTCGTTTATCAGTTCAAAAAACTCATCTGAGACAATGGCCCACACATTGACATTATTGCATCAAGAACCGTCGGTTATGAAATTATCTGGTCAAGATCCCCATTATAAGGCGATCGATTTTATCCGCCAATGCGAGGACTCAATTGTGCACTCTAATGTTTCGACGGGCCCTGAAAAGATCTCCTTTGTGAGGTCCCAGCTTGTGCCAAATTCTCTGGCATCGTCGCGTTTAGATCCTAAATCTCTGGATTATAATTATGACATCTTTAGGTCTAACTTCATTATAGACGGGCGCAAGCTCAGGCCAGTATAATTGTTGTTGATGCTTTAGAGTCACTTTCACATTCAGATTGGGTAGATAATGGCAATATCACTTTAGATAGATTTCGTCTTATTTTGGAATTTTTGATGTATATTCTTTTTTTGGTGCCTTCTGAGAGAGGAGCTGCATCTTCTCTCAAGTATACGACTGATGAGACTCTATTGTCTTTTGCGACAAGGCTTTCCTGTAAACTAGGGGAAGTGCCTTCTAATTCCTTGTGTATTAGCAATGATCTTTAACATACCGATGTTCCTTGTTCTCCTCAGCCCTCTCGGTCTACATATCCTAGTCATAGCTCTCCTCAATCTACAGTTACCCCCCTCCCCTGTTATGTACCTTTTGTAACAAGTCTGGTCACTTGAGTAATTTTTGTTATCGCCGTCGGCGCCAGGTACATAGATCAAGACAGTCCCCTGTTCGCAGGAGTGTATCTAATGTTTCTTCTCATGTTCCACATGACCCTTCTAGAGTAGAACCCCAGGTTAACCTCAGTTACTGTCTTATCCATGGTCATTGTAAACACTCTACTGATCAGTGTTTCAAGGTTTTGAAACTTAGGGATGAGACTTCTCATCAGCCTCGGCAATCCCATTTTCACCAGCGCGTGTTTCACAACCCAAAGGTTTGACCAGCAATGTTCGGTCTCAAATCATCCCCTTGGTAGCTGTTGAGTCTTCTCAATTATTAACCTTTCAAGTTCTTACGAGGGATACACCTCTTTCAGTTACTATAGATACTGGTGCAGAATGTAGTCTCATAAGTAGAAAGGCTTATTTTGCTCTTCGGGAATTGTACAATCTCCCTTTATCTCCCTTTTGTAATAATTTGCATTCTGTGCAAGGTTCTCCCTTGCCTGTTCTTGGGTCTGTTTGTCTTCCCTTACAGTTTCCCTCGCATGCTACAGTCTTCAATGTCACTTTTGTTGTTGTCTCTGGCATTGCCCTTAAGTGTGATCTCTTAGGTATTGATGCTCTTACAGCTCATGGCATAGATATTTCTCCTAGTCGCCGTGTAGTGACTTTCTACAATTGTGATATCTCTGCATCGGATAGGCCAGTTTCTGTTTGTGATTCTACTGTACTTGATCAGTCCACACATGTGCCTGTACCAACTTCTAAGCGCTCTAACCCTGTTTCTCATTGTGCTGCTGTTGTTACAGGAGAGCATCTTATTGAACCTTCAAGTTCTGTTCGAGTTCCGGTGCGCGTCTCAGGTGCCCCGATAGGGTCTGACATTCTATCTTTGCCTGACTCTATTCGTATTCGTCGGCTTGCCATAGAAGGAACTCTCTCCACTGTTCGCGAGGATCATGTCACCACGGCGATGGTAACCAACGTCACGGGTGCTCCTATTCCTCTCTCTCCTGGCAGTCACTTAGGCTCCTTTGAGGTGGTACACGTTGCTACTTTCCAGGACTCGCCTATTATAGCAGCTTCTGTACTACAGTCTCCTCCAACTCGTGACCCTGCTCACTTATCTTCTGAGTTTGCCACATTTGTAGGCGAGATTGATTTTCCTGATGAGACGCCTCGTCTCCTTGAACTGTTAGTTACCCACCGTCAGGCTTTGGCTTTGCCCGGTGATCCACTAGGTGTTACAGATCGTGTGGTTCATAAAATTGATCTTCAGCCAGGTGCTCGTCCTGTTTACGTCCCCTCTTACAGACTACCTCACTCTCGTCGGCTTATAGCCCAGTCCTTGGTTGACGATTTATTGCGTGAAGGTGTTGTACAGGAGTCCCACTCAGAGTGGAACTCGCCTCTTCTCCTGGTGCCTAAGAAAGATGGATCTTTTCGTCCTGTTGTTGATCACAGGAGAGTTAACGAGGTCACTATTCCAAACCATTATCCTCTGCCTCTCTTAAGCGAGATTCTTCAGTCCATTGGCACTGGTAACACGGTGTTCACCACCTTAGATTTAAAAGCAGGTTTTTGACAGATACCCCTGGAGGAGAAGTCTCGTAAAGTCACGGCCTTCTCGACTCCCAGTGGGCACTATGAATGGCTTCGTTGCCCCATGGGTTTGCGGAATGCTCCTTTGACTTGCTAGCGCTCAGTTAACTCCATTTTTCATGGCTTAGTTGGAGATGGACTTTTTGTTTACCTGGATGATTTGATTCTTGTTTCCAAAGATGTGGAAAGCCACTTTACTAAGTTGTCCATGGTCTTGCAACGTTTTGCTGAAGCTGGGTTGAAACTCAACTTACCCAAGTGTTCCTTTTTCAAGTCTAGTATCCAATTCCTAGGTCATGTTGTAGACAAACATGGTATCCACACCACAGGTGATAAAATCAAGGCGGTGAGAGACTTCCCTATACCGAAGACAGTTGAACATGTACGTTCCTTCCTTGGACTTGCAGGATACTATCGTGCATTCATTAAAGACTTTGTTTCAATCGCTTCTCCTCTCACTCGCCTTCTCAAGGAGGACTCTTCCTTCCAGTGGCGTGATGTTCATCAGAATAGTTTTGATTCCTTGAAGCTTGCTCTTACTGCAGCGCCTCTGTTGGCCTTCCCTGATTACAATCTTCCCTTTACAATTTGTACAGATGCTTCTGGTACAGGCATTGGAGCCGTACTCATGCAACAAGTAGACGGGCGTAGACCTCATGTTATTGCATATGCTAGTCGCATTCTTAATAAGGCTGAGTCCCGTTAGGGTTGATTCACACTATCGGTCCGGTCGCGCTCCACTCCCGCTACGCTCTCGGTCCGGTCCAATATTGTCTCATTAATTTCAATGGAAGCATTCACACTGGCGCTCTCGCTCCAGTCTCGCTCCGGTCACGGTTCCGTCAAAAGATATTTTTACTGGAGCGAGACTGGACCGTGAGCGCCAGTGTGAACTCAGTTGCCACGGTCCTGCTCCACTCCAGTCGAGATTCAGCCTTCATATAAGCAAGAAGTGTTACCCTCTGTCCTACCAAACCATGGATAATCCAAAGGAAACACCACAATGGGATCATGAGAAAGTTAGAAAAATGATAAAAATACATTTTCTTTTTATTTATCACTGATACAATGACAATGCGTACAGCGAGGATATTCATAAGCACCAACTGAATACAATATAACCTACAAAACTTACTTTAATTTTGTGGATTTAGATGAAATGCTAATAGAATTAGTCAAAAGGTAAACCAGAGCTGTATGACCTGACTTCGCTGCACTACAGTGATAATGTTTGCATACTTATCATATTGCCAAGGTACCGAGAGAAAAAAATACACATTATTAACCGAAGAAAGAAATTCCATATGGATAATAACAACCTATTATCCACTGCGGAAATGCATCTCCTTAGCTCACTCAACAAATATTCCTACACAAGTTTGTCTACTTATATTTTATCATTTTGCCAAGGCATTGAACCAGCTGGGGAGCTGAAATAATCTTTCAGTGTTTCTCTCGCGCCAAAAGCCTCCTTTGTAGCCTTTCCCCCTCTTCCTCTCATTGGACGTACTGTGTTTGATGGAGGCATGACAACAGTATCTGGTAATGCAACAGCATTTGGGTGTATCAGATTGTGAAATATGCATGTTGTTGTAAGGATTGCATTAGCGTTAGAAGGCATAGCTTTAAGTTTCCTTAAATATATTCTGAAGGTTTGCACTAGAATACCAAATGTGCACCCAACTATCCTCCTGGCTCTAGATAATCTATAATTAAAAATCCTCTTCTCTATCTTATGTTCAGTCTATGAACCTGGGTAGGGCCTCATCAAATTTCTCTTCAGCGGGAAAGCCTCATCTCCCACTATAACGTATGGTGCAAGCACATCAGTGCCAGGAAGTGCAGCATCTTCTTGTACATTTCAAGTCATCCTCAATTTTGGATAGTATTTTCTCAAATGTTCCTTTGTTTATTCTGAAATGGCTGTGGAATTTACTCTCATCATCAATAAGACGAGGATACAGAGTATGAAATTCTCCTTCAGTCTTCCTATCTTGCAACATAGGATGAACCCACAATCTCTTTCTTTTTCTATTTTGTTTTCCTTCTTCTTCTTCTTCATCAAGTGCAATAGCGAATATTGCCAACTCGGCGTCAGAAAAGTCACACTTCCTTCGTAACTGATGGTAAGACTTCTACTGGTATCGAGGGAGGGGCGATGACGGGAGCGTGTGAATGCCTCAGAACCGAGAGTAGACCGAGAGTGGAGCGTGACCGGACCGATAGTGTGAATCAACCCTTACTCTGTTACTCATTTAGAGGCCCTGGCAGTGGTGTGGGCTTTAAAGCATTTCCGTGATATCATTTTTGGATATCCTATTACAGTCTACACGGACCACACTGCTGTCACTCAGCTTTTCAAGGGCAAAAATCTTTCATGCCGTCTAGCCAGATGGTTCCTCACGATCGAGGAATTCAATCCAACCCTTAAACATATCCCGGGGCGTGCGAACCACGTTGCTGATGCACTTTCACGTAATATCCCTGTTGCTGCTGTTACAGTGATTCATATCTTTTCCCTGCAAGATCTGGCCAAAGCTCAGCGTGAAGACCCTGTTTGGTCTGCAGTCATTTATGCTTTGGAGTCTGGTGATGATTCCACCGTACCAGCTTTACCAGTACCTCTGTCCCAATTTTCCCTGCAGGACAAGGTTCTCATTCGTAATGTGGAAGTGTTTGAGCAAGATTTGGCACAGCTAGTGATCCCTGAGTCTCTAGTTCCCGTTGTTTTGTCCCTTGCTCATGATGCCCCTCAGGCTGGTCACCCAGGTCGTGACAAAACTCTGGCTATGGCACGGAAGAAGTATTATTGGCCTAAAATGCGGCTAGACATTGCCTCTCATGTGGCCCGGTGTAGTTCTTGTGCCCAGAACAAAGGTTCTACGAGCACTGCTCCCATTTTAGAGTACCCTACTCCTTCTCGCCCTTTTCAGACTGTGGCTATAGACCTTTTGCAACTGTCTCGTAGCACTCAAGGCTCTGTGTATGTCCTTGTGTGTGTGGACCACTTTAATCGTTTTGTAGTCTTAGCTCCCTTACGTAACAAATCTGCACCAGTTGTAGCACATGCTTTAGTTTCCCATGTGTTGTGTCCATACACCACTCCTTCGGTGCTCCTTAGTGATAATGGGACGGAAGTTAGGAACGAGGTTTTGGCAGGTATTTGCGAACGTTGCGGCATCAAACAGACGTTCGTGACTGCTTATCATCCGACGTCCAATGGTCTTGTTGAGAGGACGAACAGGAAAATTTTAGAGATCCTACGTCACCTTGGTAGTAATTTTCATGAGTCTTGGGAGGATTGGCTTCCCCATGTCAGTGCTTGTATCAATAGCACCATTAATGTTTCTACGGGCAAAACGTCTCATTATGTTACCTTTGGAGTTGAGAAACGGCTCCCATATGATGTGCTTGACAGCACTGCTCGTCCCCTCTACAATTTAGATGACTATAGTAAAATCCAGAGTCATGTGATGCATGCCATTTATAATTCTGTAAGAGATAAACTGGATGTTTCAAAGGCCGACATGTTGAAACAACAACATGCTCGTGCAAAACCTGTGACCATCGGTGTTGGTGATCATGTCTTCAAAAGCATGCCTGATCGCCAGTCGAAATTGAATTGTAAATTTGAGGGCCCCCTTTTGGTGACTGAACGCCTACACCCTAACAAGTTCAGGATTTTTTACCCTTCTACAGGCCTTGGCGAGATTTCACACTCTGATAGGCTCAAGAAGACTCAAGTGCCTATCCCTGCCTTTACCCGGCCTCCTCCAGGGCCCACTGTAAGAACTATGTCTTGTTTATCTACCCCTCATAATTATGACCTTAGGTCAAGGGGTCCTGTAATTACCTAAACTTTCACTGTGTATTGTTATGTATTCTTTGTGATGTTTACCATTTTTTATGTGTGTCCCTTTCTTGGTTATAATGTGTAACTATTGTTTAGCTCTTGAATTGTATTTTTTCGTGTTTAGATATTAAGTATCATGTTCCGGACGTCCGGCAATTGCTGTATTTATATTTTTTATTACTGGCGCCAGTCTTATGTTCCTTTATGTGTTTGTATGTATTGTCTTTATGTAATTAATTATGTGTGTGTTTATTTAATGTATTGGGTGTGCTGTTGTATCCATTTTTCCCACACTTTTGTCTGCCACTGTTGCATATGTGGTGTGTGTGTGGTTTGTCCTTGTGTATTTTGGATTCTCCTTGCCTCGGTCAGTCTTTTTCTTGTTTTCTCGGTGGGGTCACCGAGTGGTATTGGCCGGGCGATGTGTTAGCGTGGTATGTTGTATATCATACCATTATTATTGTACTTGTGTGTTGCTTATTTGGAGAATTATATGTTTCCCCCCCTTTATAAAATTGTCATATGTTTTGTTGTTTGCTGTTTTATGTATTATTTATTGTAATTATGTGTAATCATTGTGTACAATTGTAATTATATTGGATATCGCACATGCGATGCACGTCTTTTGGCGCGAATTGGCAGCTTGGCGTCAGTTCATAGCCAGCTCTCTTTGTATTCACATGCATTAGTTGTCAGTGGTATAAGAGATTACAGTGTACTTCCCACTATTTGACTTTCATTTCTTGTAGCCACCCGGTACATACGTATACATATATATATATATATACAAATAAATATACATGTACATATATATATATATATATACATATACATACATACATACATACACCAAGGCTTTTTCAACCCTTACAAGGGAGGTAGCCAAAAAGGAAAAGGCATAAAATCATTCCCACCCATTGCATCCCTGAATACACTCCACACCCCTCCACCCTCCCTCTCAACTTAGCACCTCCTGGATGACGGGTCATCCCTGCACCTTGTCCACTGCCCTGGGTCAGAAGCAGTGTCGCAAGACACAGCACATCCACAGCAAGGCCGCTTCATTTAATCGGCGACCCCCCTCTCCGTCCCCCCATGCATAAAAGAGAAGACGGGGAGAAATCCCTTCGGGCTGCGTCAAAATTTGCTCACACATACTACCTCACCCCCCATCCACCCGCCAATTCCACTTCATGCATCACATCATCCATATATAACCATTCTCCATTCACCCATGTCTTCTGTCCTCTCCCGTCCTTCCTCAACAGACATTCCCCTCTTCCCCAAAGCCCCCTTCACCCCATCCATCCACCTCATCCTAGGACGTCCCTTCATATTCACTCCCTCCACATCTGCCTTCCATACCTCTTTTACTAGTCTTTCTTCACTCATTCTTTCCATGTGTCCAAACCATCCTAATACTCTTTCGTCAACCCTATCTCCCAGCTCCTTTTCCACCCCTGTTCTCCTCCTCACCTCCTCATTTCTCACTCTATCCAGCCTAGTAACCCCCATCATACTTCTCAGACACCTCATCTCAAACACAATCAAACTCCTTCTCTCTTCCTCCCTTATGTTCCATGTTTCTGCCCCATACAGTGCTGTTGCCACAATCACTCCTTCATATAGTCTCCTCTTAGCATCCATTCCCAGATGTCCAGATGTCTATTCCTCATTACACTTTTTAATCCACCAAGGCATTTACTCGCTTCTCTCGGTCTTCATTCTACCTCCACCTTCACTCCACCTTTTCCTGCCGCATTTGCACCCAAGTATCTAAAACTATCCACTTCCTCCAGTCGCTCTCCCTAAATATATCTATATATATATATATATATATATATATATATATATATATATATATATATATATATTATGTATATATATATTCATATATATATATATATATGTACTTATATATATGCATATATATATATATATATATATATATATATATATATATATATATATATATACAGAACAGAGGCGACTCCAGGTCATCAACGTCACTCGGGCTCATCACAGATTTCGCCTAAGACATATGCATAAATGAAGGTAAGAGACGTAATGGACACCGTAGACTTATATGTGCACACATAACTAGGGATCACTATTGGTGGCGTAGAATAGCGCCATATATTAACAGTTTACCACCCGACCCCATATACGACATTGTCAGACATAACCCATAGCATAATAAAACATACATACAAAATCAAATCATCACACATAACAAATACAATATATCCATATCAAATACAAATATCCAACAAACAAACAACTACGCAGCTGCCCCGTTCTTTATCTTACTTCTATACTTCCTTTCTATCCTTTACCTTGATCTACCACCACACCCATATCCTATCCCCCTATATTCCCCTTAGCCTATCCCCCCTCCCACCACCACCACCACCACCACCACCACCACCATCACAGATAATCTTTTTTTCTGAAGGATCTTGCTGATTTTTTTCTGTGTGATATCTAGGTCTAAGGAAACCTTCACAGCTTGAGTTTTATTCAGATCTGACTAGTAGTTTTTTATTTTTTAATAAAAAACGTAAAAAATACCATATTTTTGAGCTTCTTTCAAATCCTATCTCCTCTTATAATTTTTATTCGATGCCTTCCATTTTACAGTAAAAGAATCTTCTACATATATAAAAAAAATAGAAAGTTTTTTTTTAATATCTTTGTTTAACGCCGAGGAAAAAAATATTTAAAAAATATAAAAAAAAACGCAAAATTTTGACTTTGACACGTTATTAAAAAATTTCTATTTAACATATGCAAAAAAACTCTCTATTTCATTTTTTGTCATTTATCTAGCTATTAATAGAGACCTCATATGCAAAAATCGGTTGAAAATTGAGGGAGGAGATAGACTTTGTGTATCAAAAACTTACATTTTTCAGAAACGAGTGTTAAAGCTTTTTTTTTGTTTTTTTTTTTTTTTTTTGTTTGACTAAATTTTACATTGGACCTCCTAAGACCCATTGAAAACAGGTTCCATTGTATTTTCATGATGATTTTGCATCTTTCAAGTAACTCAGGCACTTTGTACCCTCCTACAGTGTAGGATATTATTCACTCAAAGTGAGGGTCTCATAAGCCACCACCTCACTCTTTGTCGCAAAGTTTGAGTTCTTGGTCTAGAATGACCCAGCAAGGTAGTCTGATTGCTGGGATTCAGCTCTCTTTCTTTTCTTGGGTTTCCTTTCTGGTGTTGGAACAGGCTCTTGCTGCATCAGGGACATCACTGTGAGGTTTGAGACTCTAAACCCAAGGTGTTGCAACAAGGAGGCATCCTTGTAGCCACTTGTTAGCAAACAATTGTTTGCGTAGAGACAACGTGTCTGATATAGGTGTAGAGGACAGAGGATCAGGTGCTGAGGATGTGGATGTAGATGGCATGGAGAGAGCTGCTGGAGGGAGTACTAGTGGTGGCGGCGGAGGTGGTGATAACAAAGTTGATGCTGGGGTTCTTTCTTTCTCCCCTTGAGTTGCTAATGTAGACGTTCTTATCTTCTGCAAGTGTGCCTTTTGTTTGGATAGCTTAGGCATGGCTAATATCTTCAAATATCTCTTCACTGAAAAATAGATGCGAATTTCACACGGCAAATTAGTGAACGCGGCAAGCTAGCGTGTACATGTCCTTTACTTTGTAAGGCTCAGGCCACTGCCAGTCGTGCAGGCTGAACTTCCTCACACCACATACTCACGTGCATGCCGGACGTAAGAGAAAACTTTATGAGTGCATCAAACGCAAAAAAGAAGAAGAAAAAAAAAGAGTAAAATATGGTCAAAACGTATGTAAACAATGGTCGTGCGCAGCATGTGGCTGCCGGGGGGGGGGGGTAGGCCCTTTAAACCCTTTAAAAATTGTGGTACGATAAAAACACTTTACCAGCATCTAGAGCAAGATCCCTACTATGTATTTATACAATAAAACAATTTTTTTTCTCGAAATTTTCTTAAATCTGGGGGCGGGGGGGGGGTCCCCTTAACAATAAGAGAGAAATATACTTTTAATAAAAATTACCCACTTCATTTATACATGAACTCAAGTCGTCTTGGTTTGATGGCGAACTCTTGAAATATCCTGTCGTGCAGCTCCTTCTTGTTGTCTAAGTCGTTCAAAATGCTTTTCTCGATGGAAATACGAGCCAATGAGGACAGCCGTTCTTGAGACATTGTGCTTCTCAGATATGAGCGGATTCTATCCAACGTGGAAAAAATTCTCTCATTAGCAACTGATGTTAAGGGGATGGTCAGCAGTAGCTTAATTGGTTTAATGGATTCCGGCATAGTGGAAGTCAGCTCCAATTTATACAGTAATTCTAAAATGATGTTGATTGACTTGCACTTGTTGAAATCACTGTCAATATACATATATTATAGCTCGTTCACTAAGCTCTTACAGTCAAAAATACCGGGGTACTTATTTTTTAGACAGTCCATATGTTGCATGGGAAATGAGTTAGCAAACTCTTCAAACTTATTAACGTCTAGTAATTCAAAAAATGCATACTCCTGCATGCCAGAAAATCGCTCTCGTAAGGACATCAGAATGTTATCAATTATTGTGAAATAGGTAATTTTGTAATCAATTTGCGCACCTCGGACTTTTTTTCTAGGAGGAGGATCGAACTCATCCGCCTGTTCAACTACAGCAGCTGTATCGCGCAGAATGCTTTCATAATGTTCGTCTTTACGATAACCTTCAACACAATGAATGAAGTCATTTAGTTTACTCTGACCATACTTTATGTCAAGTAGCTTACACTGTAAGATATCAAACTGTTTTCCAGCCTGAGAAAGTGTGTTATCAAAGCAATTGATGAAAAAATGAATGTGAAATCATTCAACTTTGCCAATAGATTGTCTGCTTGACAAAGTGTATCTTCATCCCACTTTTCACTAGAGTCTAAAATACTTGTGAAGGCATTTTTCAAGTTTTCATACAACAGTTTTATGGATGACACCGTTCTTGACCTATAGCACCATCTTGTTTCACACAGTGATGGAATACTGACATTGAATTGTCTGAAAACACTTTTCCGTTTGGTACTGGAAGATGTAAATTTGCTAAATGAGCGTAAATGAGAAAAAAACATTTTGATTCCACTCACCTTCTCTGCACTTTTACTCAAGACTTAAGTTAAGTTTATGTGCATAGCAGTGAATGAAATGCGCGTGTTTAAATCCTTTATCCCTTAGCTTGCTCTGTACTCCGTTTAGCGTTCCTGCCATTACACCTGCTCCATCGTAACTCTGGCTCACTAATTTATCTGTAGCGTCATTGAAGGAGTTCAACGCAGTTGCGATTACATCAGCCAGTCTTGTAGCACTTTTATCATCACTGATTTCATAGAAGCCAAGAAATCGTTCACATATTTTGTCTTCATATACATATCTTATTATGATCGACAGTTGGGCATGCATTGCACAGTCTGTAGTTTCGTCGGCTTGTACAGACATAAACGGAGCTTTATCAACTTCGCTTCTAATTTCATCAGAGATGACATTTCCAATCGCTTGTATTAGGTCATTTTGTATTGTGCTTGAGACACCTGAAAACTGTTTCGTCCCCTCTTTAGTAGAGAGTCTAGAAGCAAACACGCTGTCGATTTCAGCAAAGCACTGCAATAGTTCACGGTAATTTCCTCTATTAAGGCTGTCACTTCCTTCATCATGTCCACGTAGAGGTAACTCTTGTTTACACAGGTACACTGCGTTTGTTAAGTGTTTTAAATATTGTCTATTTTCTTCAACTGCTTTGTTATGCAATTGTTTTTCCAGTTTAGCAGACTCACTAATAACTGTC